>NC_029794.2:60358278-60440745 GCF_000816755.2 Arachis ipaensis
TGGAGAAATTGCTAAGGTGTCAAGCCTGACCTCTTCGCACTCAAACGGCTATAACTTTAGCTACAGAGGTTCAAACGACGCGGTTCTAGTTGCGTTGGAAAGCTAACGTCCGGGACTTCGATTTGATATATAATATGCTATGGTTCCCCTGACGCTAGGTGACGCGACCGCGTGATCCATGAGGCCGCGTCGCAGTGACGGAAATCCAGCATGGCAAAATTCGAAACCAGTGAATTCTGGACTGTTTCTGACCCAGTTTGCGGCTCAAAAAACACAGATTAGAGGCTATAAAGTGGGGGACTACATCCATTCATATGGAGGCTCTCATAATTCATAATTTTAGGAGTAGATGTAGTTTTTAGAGAGAGAGGTTCTCTCCTCTCTCTTAGGATTAGGATTTAGGATTTCTGTTAGTTTTAGGAGTGACTCTCAATCCCAGGTTCTTTATTTTTATTTATTTTTATTTAATTTATGAACTCTTCAATGTTACATATAATTTTCTTAATTAATGTTATTTGAGGTATTTCAGATTTAAGATTGCTTTGCTCTGTTTAAGATCGCTTTCAATTTAATTTAGATATTTTTCTCCCTTTTGGCTTTGGTCAAGTGATTGGTAGTACTTGAGTTATCAAACTCAGCAAGTGATTGAAATAGGCAGATTTTGCTTTAGCTAAGATTGCTCTAACACTAGTCTCCCCACAAGAGTTGACTAGGACTTGAAAATCAAGCTAATCAGTCCACTTAACCTTCCTTTGTTTAATAAAGGCTGACCAAGTGGGATTAAAACCCAATTCTCTTCACACTTGATAAGGATAACTAGGACAGGAATTCCAATTCTCATACCTTGCCAAAAGTTTATTTTTCAGTTATTTATTTATTTTTATTGCTTTGAAAATATACCTGTGCACATTGCCCAAACTCCAAATTTCTCAAAACCCCTAATTTACAATCTTCATAACCAATAATAAGAACGTACCTCCCTGCAATTCCTTGAGAAGATGACCCGAGGTTTAAATACTCGGTTATCAATTTTAAAAGGGGTTTGTTACTTGTGACAACCAAAACATTTGTACGAAGGGATTTTTGTCGGTTTAGAGACTATATCTACAACGCGACTGTTTTTATGACATTCTTTACTGGCAAAAATCCCAACGTCAATTCCCAAATCAAGTGTTGGTAGAATTATAGTCACCATATCCTTCCAACTCCAATTTGGTCCAACATGAGAAAGCATTTCTAGCATGATCTCTTCATTCCTCTTCCAAGGTTCAAAAGAGATCCAAGTATGAATAGCTTCTTTTCCAAGATAACTACCCAATTGGATGAAGATTGAAAGCTTTCTAGTAAAATCAAGAGAAAAGATAGAAGAAGAAGAATAAGAACTACAATTGATCCATTGAATCACAATAGAGCTCTCTAACCCAATGAAAAGAGTTAGTTGATCATTGCTCTACAAAAAAATAGAAAAGAAAGAAAGTACAGAAAAGTAAAGATGAAGATTAAAACTAAAATTGAAACTTCAAAATTCATAAATGAAAAGTACAAAGAAAAGAAAGAAAAGGAAAAGTGTGTGAGGGGAAGGAGTCTGAAGACCCCTCTCTAATCCCCCCTTCCAGAATGTCCTTTGAATGTAAAAGCTAAGGCCTTTATACAGGCTCTCCTAAATTACAAAATGAAATTAAAAGCAATTTATAATTAAATGAAAATTCCTATTCTAGATGCTTCTTGTGGCCTTGATTGGTTGACACTTGTGGGCTTGCTTCCTTGAGGTTGGGTGGTCCTTAAAAGAGAATCAAGTTGAGGTCCAGGTGCTAATGTCAGTGCTAACGTTAGCCACACTAACGCTACAAGTGTGGCGTTTTTGCTGAAGTTAGTGTGGCTAACGTCACATTTGCTATCCAGTTGGTATTTTTGGGGCTTAAAAGATGCCTCTGGTTTGTGCTCCAATTTCATGCCCACTATAGAGTATTATATATCTTTGGAAAGCTTTGAATGTCAGCTTTCTAATGCAACTAGAATCACCTCAATTGGACCTCTGTAACTCAAGTTATACTCCTTTGAAGGGGACAGGGTTGCTAGCATAGTGGCTGGCGTTATTGGCAAACGTGAGTGCCAAAAACGTCCGCGATCAGGGGCTGAAAATTGCCTGTTTCTGAAGCTCAACTTAATGTCCATCCCATACTATTATATATTGTTGGAAAGCCCTGGATGTCTACTTTCCAACGCCTTTGGAAGCGCATCATTTGGAGCTCTACAACTCGAGTTATACTTCTGGGAAGGTGAAGAGGTCAGCTGGCCTTACTACAGGTTGATACTATGTTCATCTGTGCACTTTCGGGGCAGGTTTTCTTCCTCAAATTGAGTGTCCACCATGTAGTGCCATATATGCTTGGAAAGCTCTGGAATCCTGCTTTGCAATGCCACTGGAATCACCTTATTTGGAGCTTTATGGGTCAAGGTATTCTTGTTTGAAGAAGGCATGGTCAGGCTGCTGGGTGAGACTTTTGCCCACGTTAACTACCACGTTAATGTAGTTAACGTGGAAGCTAACGTGGGTCTTTTTGCTTCGCAAACGTTAGTGGAGATCACCTTTTCCACTAACTTTGGTATCTCCCTTTCCTTCCACGTTAGTTCCCACGTTAATGTAGTTAACGTGGAAGCTAACGTGGGTCTTTTTGCTTCGCAAACGTTAGTGGAGATCACCTTTTCCACTAACGTTGGCATCTCCCTTTCCTTCCACGTTAGTTTCCACATTAATATAACTAACGTGGAGACTAACGTGGGTCTTCTTGCACCTTCGCTAGCGTTATTGGCACTCACTTTTGCCACTAACGCTGCTCCTTCTTCAAAGTTGATGCCATTAACGTTCCTACTAACGTTCCAACTTTCCTTCCTTCCACGTTAGTGGCCAAGTTAGTGGTACTAACGTAGCTACTAACGTGGCTTTTCTCTGCTTCTTGCTACCTAAAATCAATCAAACAAAGTGCATGAAAGTCTTGCTCTTAATCATGGGATCATGCATCATCCATTTTATCATTCAATTCATGCATAATTCTCATGAAATCATTCAAAATTCACAATGTTTGCTTGAATCATGGTGTGAATGCATTTTCATCCAAATACTTGCTCATTTCCTAGAAAAATGCATGAAACCATCCTAAAGCATACAAAAAATGGCTAGTAAAACTAGCCAAGATGCCCTGGCATTATAACACCAAACTTAAATCTTGCTTGTCCCCAAGCAAGAAAAGAACTATGCACAAAGAATTCTCTTAATTGAAATGTATTGAAGAATTGCTTATGATGCCTTAGTGGGTGAAGTGAATAAGTGGCAGTGGGGTGAACTCTAATTTGTATGCTTATGCAAGGATTCCAGTGCTCATTAGTCCTTACATTTTGGAAGTCTTATATCTTAGAACTTTCATTCAAATGATATTATGGAAATCTCTTTATAGATTGTCACCTTGAAGCAGCACTTATTTTCTAGCATTTTTCTTTCTTTTTTGGAATTTGGCCTCGACTCTAGGTGTCATGTATCAAAGCGGCTTTTTAAGATAAGCTTTCAATCAATACTCCCAAACCAGTTGGTCTAAGGTATTAGGTGTTGAAGCACCCCTTAGGATTTACTTGCTCAAGCCTCTCTCTTTGATACAAATCCTCCACAAGCATTTAACTAGGACAATAACTCTTTGAGTTCTTGTTTCTTTCTTCTTCTTCCTAGTAATTGATGCTCAGAGTCTTGGGCTTGTTCTTTGTTTTTCTTTTTCTTTTGTTTTCTTTTGTTACTGCTTCTTGGATCAATAGATGTTTGAGAAATTCCATAATACTTCTCTAAACTTCATTTCCTGTCTATGAGCTCCCATGCAAGTTTTCACAAACATGCAACCTCAAGACACAATCATACAATCAGAACCTCCACTCCTCTTAATCTTTTGCTTGCCCCAAGATTTATAAAATTCTTCAACATTTTTTCTTTCAAAAGAATAATTTCTTTGTTGCATTCTTAGAGATATTGGGTGCAAGTAAAATTCAAGATGATAATCATGATATCATAGCAACATGTTACAAATCAAATGTCAAATTATGCTTATTCATAATGAGTAATCACACATGCATACAAAGAAAATAGAAGACAATCATGCAATTTAAAGTACTGGAAATAAATAAGAGGAAAAAGGAACTTTACCACCTTGTAGTTCATCTTCATTGTTGTTGCCCTTTTCCTCCTATTCTTCCCCTTCCCACACCAAACTTAGAATGATTGCTTATACTCAAGCAACAATTAAAACAGTGGTGATGGGGTCTATGATGGATCATGAGTGTCTTAGAAAGAAGTGTGAGTATGCATGTGTTTCAGCAAGCAAGATTAAGGATACAATAAAGGTACAAGAGATACAAATAGAGACATTTTGATTGCATTAATAAGTGGTGTTGGCATGGTACTTTGCATGAAAGTTAAGTGGCAACACCAAATTTAGTGTGACACTTTCAATTTAGAATGTTGCAAGTACCCAGTGAAGATTGAAAATCAAATTGTTGCATGGCAACACCAAACTTAGAATGCAATCATATGCCAAATTATTGAAAGTGAACTAAGGAAAGCAAGGAAATGTTACCTACGGTTGGGTTGCCTCCCAACAAGCGCTTTTTTAATGTCATTAGCTTGACATGTTGTTCATGACTTTCTTCCTCTTCTTCCAGTTTGTTAAGAGGAATGACCTTAAGAGGAAACAGGAGCAAGTTAATGCCCCTTTTTTTGAGTGCCTCTCCCCAGCAAGCTTTCTTCTGTTGTTAGCTTGTGTAAACTAGCTTGTTGGGGGTAGGGGTGGGATAGCTTTTAGTTGAACTTTTCTTCTTCATGGATATTGTCATTCTTTTCTTGGTCACCATCCTCTTTTTAGTGCTCATGTTGATTGGCTTCACCACCTTGATTTTAGGACTTGGGTGATGTACTATGGTTGGAGCATCCTCTTCATCAAGATCTTCTTGAATTGGTGGTTCAATGAACTCACCCTCTATGCAACTCTCTGTTTCATTGGAGTGTGGGTTCCCTTGATTGACTTCCTCCCTTATTCTTGACCTTTGAATGAACTCCTCTGTTTTTGGAGAGAGTGAAGTGGTCTCCCTTTGTGATCTCAGCTCTTCAATGAATTGTTCTTCAGAATAGAGTTGTGCATTCTGCCTCAATTTTTCTTCATGGTCCCTTTTTGCTATTTTCTCCTCTTCGTTTGTCTTTATTATTTCTTCAAGGAGGAGTTCTATCCTAGCGAGTCTCTCTTCTTCTCTACTTTTTTTGAGTTCTTCAATGATGAGTTCCATCCTAGCAAGTCTATCTAAAGAAGGTTGGGTAGGTTGTAATGGTTGGTCGCGGTTGGCTTGTGAATGGAATTGGTTATTTTGTGGTTGTGTGTTCTGAAAGTGGTATGATTCTTGTGGGTAGTGGATTGAGTTTTGTGGATGGTGAAATGAATTGTATGGATTTGGGATAGACTTTTGTGCTGAGGCATACTCAAATGATGAAGAATTTAGGGTTTAGGGTTTAGGGTTTAGATAGCTGCTGTCTTGTCTGATTCAATTGTGCTTCCATATTCTTGTTAGCATTTTTAGTGTCTTGGAGTATCTCTTTAAATTCTGCTACTTGTTTTGTTATAAGGAGTAATTGTTGATTAAGCTCAATAATCTGTTCTTGAGGATTAGGATCAGTAGTTACTGCCCTAGCCTCTTCTTTTATGGAGGACTCACTGCTTGAGTACAGATGTTGATTTCTAGCAACCGTATCTATGAGTTTTTGAGCCTCTTCAATCGTCTTTCTCTTGTGTATAGATCCACCAGTTGAGTAGTCTAGAGATATTTGAGCTCTTTCTATAAGCCCATAGTAGAAGATGTCTAACTGTACCCACTCTGAAAATATTTCAGAGGGGCATTTCCTTAGCATCCCTCTGTACCTCTCCCAGGCATTATAAAGGGATTCATGATCCTCTTGTTTAAAGCCTTGGATGTCCAGCCTCAGCTGTGTCATCCTATTTGGAGGGTAAAATTGATTCAGGAATTTGTCTGATAACTGTCTCCATGTTTTTATGATTGCTATGGGTTGGTTATTTAACCACCTCTTAGCTTGATCTTTTACAGCAAATGGAAACAGTAATAATCTGTAGACATTCTGATCCAATTTTTTATCATGTACTGTGTCAGCAATTTGTAAGAACTGTGCCAGAAACTCAGTAGGTTCTTCCTGTGGAAGACCAGAATACTGGCAATTTTGCTGCACCATGATAATGAGCTGAGGATTTAGCTCAAAACTGCTTGCTTTGATGGGAGGTATACAGATGCTACTCCCATATGCAGCTGTAATGGGGTTAGCATATGACCCTAGAGTCCTTCTGGACTGTTCGTTTTCACTTATGTCCATGATGGAGAAAAGGGAATTGATATGAATTGTAATTAAATTATATTTTTAATTTTTTAATTTTTTAATTTTATTTAATTAAAAATAACCAAAAATAAAACAAAATAAATGGAAGATAAAATAAAACTTTCTAAAATGAAATAAAAGCAAATTGAAAACTAAATTAATTAATTAATTAAAAAGATTTTGGAATTAGCAATCAAAAAGATATGATTGAAAATTATTTTGAAGGAGATATGATTGAGAAGATATGATTGCAATTTAAAAAATATGATTGAAAAGATATAATTGAAGAAATTAAAAAGATTTGATTTTTGAAAAAGATTTGAAAAGATTAATTTTTGAAATTAGAATTTTGAGTTGACTAAAAAAAAGATATGATTTTGAAAATCTTTGACTAATTTAATGCAAAATTTCGAAAATTTTGAGTAAAATAAGGAAAAGATATTTTTTTATTTTTGAATTTTAATGAGAAAAGAGAAAAACAACAAAATGACACTAAACTTAGAAATTTTAGATCAAAACAGAGAGAACAAACAAGGAAACTTTGAATGTCAAGATGAACACCAAGAACAAATTTTTGAAAAATTTTTAAGTAAATAAAAGCACAAAAACACACCAAACTTAAAATTTTTAGAAAATCAAACACAAATTTTCGAAAATTTAAAGGAAAACACAAAGAAGACACCAAACTTATAATTTCTAAAGATCAAGAAAGAACTAAGAACATGCAAATTCGAAAAATTAAAAGAAAATAAAAGCATGCAATTGACACCAAACTTAAAATATGAAACTAATCTCAAATAAAAGACACAAATTTAGTCACTCTAAACCAACGAAAATAAATTATTCCTAATCTAAGCAACAAGATAAACCGTCAGTTGTCCAAATTCGAACAATCCTCGGCAACGGCGCCAAAAACTTGGTGCATGAAATTACAATCACACTTTTGTAAATCCGCACAACTAACCAGCAAGTGCACTGGGTTGTCCAAGTAATACCTTACGTGAGTAAGGGTCGATCCCACGGAGATTGTCGGCTTGAAGCAAGCTATGGTTATCTTGTAACTCTTAGTCAGGATATCAGTAATTCTCAGATTTAATTGTAAAAAGTAAAAGAACATGAAATAAATACTTGTTATGCAGTAATGGAGAACAGGTTGAGGTTTTGGAGATGCTCTGTCTTCTGAATCTCTGCTTTCCTACTGTCTTCTTCTTCACACACGCAAGGCTCCTTCCATGGCAAGCTGTATGTTGGTGGATCACCGTTGTCAATGGCTACCATCCGTCCTCTCAGTGAAAATGGTCCAAATGCGCTGTCACTGCACAGCTAATCATCTGTCGGTTCTCACACATGTTGGAATAGGATCCATTGATCCTTTTGTGTCTGCCACTACGCCCAGCACTCGTGAGTTTAAAGCTCATCATAGTCATCCCTTCCCAGATCCTACTCGGAATACCACAGACAAGGTTTAGACTTTCCAGATCTCAAGAATGACTGCCAATAATTCTAGCTTATACCACGAAGACTCTGATCTGAATCAGGAGGCTAAGAGATATGCACTCAGTCTAAGGTAGAACGGAAGTGGATGTCAGGCACGCGTTCATAGGTGAGAATGATGATAAGTGTCACGGATCATCACATTCATCAGGTTGAAGAACAAGTGTATATCTTAGAGAAGAGACAAGCGTTATTGAATGGAAAACAGTAGTAATTGCATTAATTCATCGAGACACAGCAGAGCTCCTCACCCCCAACCATGGGGTTTAGATACTCATGCCATCAGAAATACAATATGAAACGTGTAGAGTGTCATCTGGTACAAGATAAATCACTAAAAGTAGTTTTTATAATAAAACTTGTGACCTAGGGTTACAGAAAATGAGTAAGCTAGAGTAGTTAGTGTAAAATTCCACTTCCGGGGCCCACTTGGTGTGTCCTTGGGCTGAGCATTGAATCTTTCACGTATAGAGACCTTTCTTGGAGTTAAACGCCAGCTTTTGTGCCAGTTTGGGCGTTTAACTCCAAGTTTCATGCCAGTTCTGGCGTTTTGACGCCAAAATTTCTATGCTGAATTGAAACGCCGGTTTGGGCCATCAAATCTCGGGCAAAGTATGGACTATTATATATTGATGGAAAGCCTAGGATGTCTATTTTTCAACGCAATTAAGAGCGCGCCAATTGGGCTTTTGTAGCTCCAGAAAATCTACTTCAAGTGCAGGGAGGTCAGAATCCAACAGCATCTACAGTCCTTTTTCAGCCTCTGAATCAGATTTTTGCTCAGGTCCCTCAATTTCAGCCAGAAAATACCTGAAATCACAGAAAAACACACAAACTCATAGTAAAGTCCAGAAATGTGATTTTTATTTAGAAACTAATAAAAACTAACTAAAATATACTAAAAACATACTAAAAATAATGCCAAAAAGAGTATAAATTATCCGCTCATCAAGGATCTGATCAACCCTTTCGGCAACAACACCTTCCAAGATACCATGGACAACGACCATCTTACAATGCATGCCAAGACAATAGTTATGGTGGACCTCCTTGTAGTTACCAACAAGCCCCATCATATACCTATGAACCACCTCCTCAACATAGCTATGGACCACCACTCTCACAAACCACCCACCACCATTCACCTCCATATGACCCTAACCCTTACCCACCCCAATTCCAATCCAATTACCCCCAAGAACCATCACTTCCATATGCACCATGTCCATATCCATCAACCGAAGAATCACAGGAACGTCTCAAGGAAATAGTGAATAAATTTCATGCAACCCTTCACCAATTGGATCAAGCGATCAATCGATTAGCTTCCCGATGTTCGGACACTCAAGGAACCCCCATGACTTCATGTGGACAATCTAATGAAGAACGTAGCATGAAGGAGATACTAGAAACTCCAGTGGACAGTAAAGAGCATGACTTTGTACTAGAACAAGTAGAGGAAGCCATAATTATCGAAGAAGAAGAATTGGTTGAAGACTTAGGAGATGCTGAACCTCCATGGGAATCAAGAATTGTGGAGAATTCTGCCGAGCAGTTTGCAATCGATGCTAAGGAGGATAGTGCACAACCCCCGAAGCATGTATCTTATGAAGTACTGGACGGAACAGATCAAGAAGCGAGTTTCCTTGGTAGTGATAACTATGAATTAAGCTCTCCTAGTAATGAACTTTCATCCACAAGTGAATTCTTTGAGATTGAAGAATCTTCCCCAAGTGAATACGAGGATGATGTGGAGGTAGACTTTTCTCAACCCCCAATTTATGACTCGAGTTATGAGGAAGATATCGAAGACTTAGATCAAGACGTGGTTGCAGTTGAAGAAGTTTGCAAAGAAGTGGAGGAATTCACAGAAGACTACAAGGGAGTAGAGCTTGCAAAACCACTGGAAACACCTACCCCAAGGCCATTACCACCCAATACAACCTTCAAGTGGGTAAAATCCTTAGCCTTTATCTTTATTTTTCCACTTGAATATGGTTTGCTTGAAATAGATGGCCAGCTTAGAGCTCTTTGTGGCTTTAAGAGTAAGAGGGAAATGGCTCACACTCAGAGCTAGTATGCAAGATTCAATAAAGCTCCACGCTTCAATTTGAGGTATAAGGATTGGTTTTGAGTTCGATTGAATGGAACTCGGAAGATGTTTGGTCATCTTAGTGAGAGTTTAAATTCCATACTGCCCAGCTAGAAAAATGTAGATCAAGACAAAGATGGGTCCAAGGGCAAGGTTTAGAATGCTGGAATTTATTCTGACAATCAACACCCCTGGAGCCTAAAAACCTGCTTTTACAGGCTTTACTTGCCTTGTTTGGGACTCCGGTGGATATTGGAATTGCAAACGTTGGTGGTGATTCCTGGATGAGTTCAAACACAAGCCACCATGACAAGGAACTCATCAAATGTCCAACTTAAGGACTTTAACTAAAAGTGCTAGGTGGGAGACAACCCACCATGGTATGATCGTTCCTTTTTCAATTTTAATTTTATTCGTTTTGTTTGTTTTTCATTTTATTTTATTTTATTTTTATTGTACCTGGATTTATTCATAACATCCGCATCAGCATTTTATTCTGCATACTGCATAAAAAAAAATCACCCGACACGTGCGCATTGGCCACGCGTGGACGTCGATTGCAAATCGGCGTCAACATCCAACGCCCAAAAAGTTGGACTGGAATCGTGCGGCTGTTATGCATTAGGTATAATTTGGGCCACGCGTTTGCGTCAGTGACGCAAACGCATCACTTTCACTTCACACACATCCCGCGAAAGCGTGGGTGACGCGTACGCGTCCCATGGAAATTATTGCCCCCTCAATTGAAACAGAGAGTTGCACCAAAACAACGTTGGAATTGTGCGTTTAGCATAATTCTGAGCGCGTACGCGTCAGTTTTATTATCCCTCACTCGCGCGGTCGCGTCAATGACTCGTCCGCATCATTGCATTTCCGCCTCATCCACGCGTTCGTGTGAGCCACGCGTTCGTGTGAGCCACGCGTCCGCATTGATTTGAATCCACTTAACCCAATCCACGCGAAACCCTAGACCCCCGCGCCAACATTTCCCCCCTTCCCCTCTGCACTCATCTCTTCTCCTCTTCAATAACCATCGCCGACCAGCCACCCTGCCATCCCTCACCCTCCTCACCCCCTTCTTCTCTTCTTCCCCCTCTTTCATTCCCTGCCCCACCCGAACCACCACCGCGCTGCCAGCATCGCTGCACCGCCTCACCCATCACCGCCGTGCCACCCACCACACCACCGCCATCTCTCTGAGTCTAATTTCTATTCCTCTGCCCACCAGGTTCTGCCGAACACCGATTCCTTTTCCAGTTAGTTAGTTGCATTTTTTTAAAATTATATTCAAATTAGGATAGTTAAAGATGCATGATTGTAGTGGATTTTAGGTGGTAAGGTAGCTAGGATGTGGTTAGTGGATTTAGGTCTGATAATTGTGCTGTTCTTGTTGCTTGCTTTATCTATTTTGCAATTCTGATATTGTTGTGCTGTTCATTACTGTTTATTGTTGTCTTGATTTCAATTGCAATTCTTGCTGAAGCTTAAGTCAGTTTATTCTGAATTCATGTGACTTGATAATTGTTACTCTTTTTTGCACTACCTTAATGTCATATGAACTGATTTCTATTGCTGTTTATTACCCGGAAACGTCCAATTTTTAGCCGGAATGCTACCTGATTTTTTTCCAAATTGTTTCACTAAATTACCACTCATGAATTGGTTTTGGTAAATTCAAGTTTTGCTCTAATTGGTTTCAACCAAGCCAATTCATGGATGAATGGGCTAGCTTTCTTATTCTTTCCGATTCCCTTATTAATTAAATCGCATTATTGATGATTTCACTTTCATTTTTCAATTCTTTTCTCTATATGATTTATCATCAATAATCTGCAATACTTGCTTGAATATGAGTTGCTTGTTCTTCAAGTTTGTGCAATTTTTGTTAATTAGGTACCGCAATACCATGTCACTTACTTTAACTTCACCTTTTAACTCTTAACTACATTAACTTTCTGACTTCTCTATTAATTTTCAACTACCTGTTTCCTACCCATTTCAAGGCATGATTATTGATGTTCCTAATAAACAAGATTTTTTGCATATCCTAGATTTTGGATTGTGATTTTTATTCTCCAACTTTTAACTTGCATACAATCCAAAAATTTTACATATATTTAACTCACTCCATGCTTATATTGCTCTTTTATTCCTCTTTTGCCCCTCTATGCTTCTATTGCTTCAAATCCTATTTGCTTACTTGTTTTCCCTGCTTTAGTTTCTTAAACTATATCCTAGAACTTCTGCTTTTCAGGATGTCTGACCCTAAAAGCAAAGGAAAGGGCAAAGCAACCACATGCAAAAGAAAGAGAGGAGAATTTTCTACCACCATCTTAGATATCCTGCATGATGATTCCTGGCAGGAAAAGAATTTTACCCCGCAGGAAAAGGCTGAACAGTTACTGCCCGTCACAGACCCAGTCAAGTTTGCCAACAGATACTGTGAACTTAAGTATCCAATCTTTCAAACTTCAAGGAACCTATACCTGGAAAAGACCCTCAAAATTCCAGAAGAACTACAATAATACACTACAGAACAAATAAAACAGAGAGGCTGGTTCTTTCTGGAGAGGAACTTGACTGAGGTAAATGCATCCTGGGTCAGAGAATTCTACTGTAACTACTTTAAAACAACCCTGGATGCAGTACAGGTTAGAGGCAAGTAGATACTGGTTACTGAGGAAGCAATTGAAGATATCCTCCCGCTCCTACCTAAATCAGATAAACTGGATGGTTATCAGCAGGCTGAGGACGTAGTAAAGTGGACTATAGCTCTTGATGCCACTGTCCCACGGGTCATGGGAAAGTCTACAGTGGCCCCAAAGGGAATCAAGCTTATCTATCTGAATGATGAGGCTTGGCTTTGGCAGCAGATTCTGAGTAACTATGTGATGCCGAGCACTCATGAGACAGAGGTGCCAGCTGCCATGATTACCCTTATTTGGTGTGTGATGGAGGACAAGGACCTATACTTTCCCAAATTTATCCGGTATTATATGTCCAGGTCCATGTCCAAGGCACTCTGCCCCTTCTTTATTTGATTACTCAGATGGGACACCGAGCTGAGGTGCCCCGGGAGATTGCTGATGAGAAGCCACCTACCGCCGAATGCAAGATTATCCCACACAGCAGGAAGTTCCAGGCTTTGGGCTACAGACCGCCCTTTCTCACTGCCTCCGCTGAGGCAGCCACATCTTCTGCTGCTCCTTCAGCCCCTGCTGCACCAGCCACCATCACAGTACCTTCACCTACTTCAGAGTCCATCTACCATCTCGTGCACCGCCTATTTGACTGGTTAGATCAGATGGAGCACCACAACCAGCGGCGATATGAGAGATCTGAGAGTCGCAGCAAGTGACGCTATGAGCATTTAAAGTTGATGATCCGATCTTGCCACCATGACATCCCCTCCAAGCCTGACACCCCTTCTGTGCCATCTGAGGAAGAGGCGGATGATCATGAGGAGGAGGCACGTGCAGAGGCTGAGCAGGCAGGACCTGAGCAGGCTACGCCATGTTATGAAGAGCCCAATCAGATACAGCCAGCAGATCCAGAGGTCCTTCTATAGACAGAGCCTCCGCTTCAGCAGGCAGATCCTCCGACACTCATACAGACTGCAGACCCTCAGGCCACCACAGAGACACCAGCAGCACATCCTTCTGGAGATGCCACTTCTTCACACCCAGCTTGATAGAGCATCGAGGACGATGCTATTATTTAAGTGTGGGGAGGTCGCCATCTCCAGCAAACTTTATTTCTGGTGAACCACTTTTAGACTCTCTTTATCCTTTTTTTATTTCTTTTTCTGTATTTTTATTTTATTTTATTTTATTTTATCTTATCTATCTTTCAGTATTTGCACATTTTTTCTTTTGCTGTATTTCTACTTTATTTCTGCATTTTGAACTTTGTTTGTATATATCTTAGACATTTAGTTTAATCCGCACTTTTAGCTTATTAGTTGTGATAGAGAAAATATGGATTAATTAGTTTAGTTTACCCTTTTAGCATACGATAACTTGGTTTAATTGAGAATAAAAAGAGTAAACTAGAAACTTCAGTTTTTTCAGAATCACAACAATCCACACACTATATATATATAGCAATAAATGTTGGTAAATTGACAATATTTTTCAAGGAAAATACTTATTTTTATAAGAGTCATTCAAAGATTCACATTAAGTTGAATGGAAACTCTTGATTCCTACTTGCATGATATACATAAGTGATATATGGTTTTTGAGCCAAAGAACACACAACCCATGAGTTTTTGAGCTTAATTGTATGGTTACATTTAACCATAATTTTCATTCCTGTGTGTTTTGCCCTTCTTTTCTATGCTTGCAATCTTTACATTGTTTCAGTCTATATGTCCAATATAGAATGTATTTACATACTTGCATATGATTGAGGCCATTGCTTGTTTTGCTCACTTATCCCCAAATAAGCCTACCTTTTACATCACCCTTGTTAGCCCCCTTGAGCCTTTTTTTTATCCCCATTTATTCTGTTCTATAACCACATTACTAGCCTTAAGCGGAAAAAAAAAATTATAAATCCCAAGTTGAATCCTTGGTTAGCTTAAGATAGAGATTGTCTATCCACTAAGTGTGGGGAAACGTGGGAACATGGGTTGATAGGAAAGGATTAAATTAATAAAATAATCAAAAATTTGGGAGCATGCTCATGTGAAACCAAATTAAATTAAAATACCATGTGCATTGATATATGTTGTGTTTATGTTTTAAAATAAAAAACCTTTTAATTAAATAAATAAATAAGGGGACAACATCACCCCATTATTAAGTTTAATAGAAAAATCAATGTACATGGGATAAAATAAAAAATAAAATTGGTACATGAGTATGTGATAAGAAAGTGGGAAAATTATGGGAAGCTAGGCAAATTTTAAAAATGTATAGAGTATGTATATGTTAGGTGAGATCTTAGACTAATCAAGGATTCAATTTATAGCTCACTTAACCTTATATATATATCCTCACCTTTACCTTAGCCCCATTACAACCTTGAAAAAGACCTCATGATGTTTGCATGTATACATTATATATTTGTTGATTGGTTAGATGAAAAACAAAGTTTTAGAATGCATGACTAGAAAAGAATAGAGTGATTAACCCCAAACACTGAGTGATTAGAGAGTAAACACAAATCCAGTGAGGGTTCAATAGCTCAATTCCATATATCCATGTTTAATTATTAATTTTCTTGCAAGTTTGTGAAATCTTTTAACTCAACTCAATTGTGAATGTGTTTTAATATGGTTTGTCCTTAGTTGTACATATATGATTCCTAGAAAATATGAATCAATTTAATCACATGTAAACTTTATATATATAAGTGGATAGTAGGTAGAAATTGCATGATTCATTTAGGTAGCTTGCATGTAGAATAGATTGCATTGCATAAGATTCCACCATTCTACCTTCATTCTTTTCTCTTGGATTTAGCATGAGGACATGCTAATGTTTAAAGTGTGGGGAGGTTGATAAACCCCTATTTTGTGATTCATCTTGTGCTCAATTGAGTGTTTTTATCAATTCTTCACCCACTTATTCATAAGATTTGCAGGGTTTTACAATTCCTTCCTTATTTTATGATATATGTGAAAACATGTTTCCTATGCCTTAAAAATAATTATTTTAATTATCCTTTATTACCATTCGATGCCGTGATCTGTGTGTTAAGTGTTTTCAGGCTTCATAGGGCAGGAATGACTTAGAGGACAGAAAGGAAACATACAAAAATGGAAGGAAAGCACAAAAATGGAGTTTTGAAGAAAAAGCAGCGACGCGAACGCGTGAACAACGCGGACGTGTGTCTAGCGCGAAATGGCAGTGACGCGTACGCGTGACTGACGCGCATGCGTTACAAGAAAAAACTCCAAATGACGGGAATGCGTGACCCACGCGCACGCGTGACGGACGCCACGTGCAGAAAATTGTAGAAGTCGCCCCCAGCGATTTCTGGACTTATTTTTGGCCCAAATCCAAGCCCAGAGACACAAAATAGAACCCAGAGAATGGGGGAATCAAGAAGAACAATGGAGACAACATTCAGAATACATAATTTTTAGGTTTTAGATGTAGTTTTAGAGAGAGAGAGGGGCTCTCTCCTCTCTCTTGGGTTTCAGAATTAGGATTTCTCTTAGAGTATGGTTATTTCTTCAATCCAGGTTTAAATGTTCCTTTAATTTATGTTTCTTTTCTACTTTTAGTTACTCCAATTCGCCAAATTGGCTTATGAATCTCTCCATGTTAGATTTGAATATTCTATTTAATATAATTTGAGGTATTTCAGATTTGTGATTGTTTTACTCTATTTATGATGCTTCCAATTTAATTTAGATTTTTCTCCTTTTGGTTTTGGTTAAGTAATTGGTGACACTTGAGTTATCAGACTCAGCAATTGATTGAAAATTGGAATTCTCGCTGATTGATTTGGATCGCTCTAAAGCTAGTTGGTATGCAAAATTGTGATCATTCCATTCCTTGGTAACGGCGCTAAAAACTCAACATGCACGTTCATGATCTTATATTTGTTTCACAACTTTGTACAACTAACTAGCAAGTGCACTGGGTCGTCCAAGTAATAAACCTTACGTGAGTAAGGGTCGATCCCACGGAGATTGTCGGCTTGAAGCAAGCTATGGTCACCTTGTAAATCTCAGTCAGGCAGATTAAATTGCATTAAGAAATTATAGTGGATGAAAATAAATAAAATATAAAATAGGATAGTGGTACTTATGTAATTTATTGGTGAGAATTTCAGATAAGCGTATAGAGATGCTTTCGTTCCTCTGATCTCTGCTTTCCTGCTGTCTTCATCCAATCAATCCTACTCCTTTCCATGGCAAGCTTTATGTAAGGCATCACCGTTGTCAATGGTTACATCCCTTCCTCTCTGTGAAAAAGGTCCAAATGCTCTGTCACGGCACGGCTAATCATCTGTCGGTTCTCGATCATACTGGAATAGGATCCATTGATCCTTTTGCGTCTGACACTATGCCCAGCACTCGCGAGTTTGAAGCTCGTCACAGCCATCCCTTCCCATATCCTACTCGGAATACCACAGACAAGGTTTAGACTTTCCAGATCTGAGGAATGGCCATCCATGGGTTCTAACTTATACCACGAAGACACTAATAACTCGGACTCGGTCCCCTGTATTAGATATCCAAGAGATATCCATTCAATCGAAGGTAGAACGGAAGTGATTGTCAGGCACGCGTTCATAAGTTGAGAATGATGATTCGCCACGCTTTTTCAGCTATCGCCACGCTTTTTCAAACTCTTTGCCACGCTTTTTATAGATTGTCACGTTTAAAAGCGTGGCCATAGGTGGAAGATATGGCCACGCTTTTAAAGCGTGGCCATATGTGAAAGATACGGCCACGCTTTTAAAGCGTGGCAATAGAAGGAGATACGGCCACGCTTTGGAAGCGTGGCAATAGGGGTAGATACGGCCACGCTTTTAAAGCGTGGCAATAGGGATAGATACGGCCACGCTTTTAAAGCGTGGCAATAACAAGAGATACGGCCGTTAAATCACAAAGCTCTATCATTGCTGTCATGTTGAGAAAGAAATTCTACTGAAGTTCACATATCAAATACCCAACACATTCAGAATTGTATCAAAGTTAATATTAATTATTAAGAGCTAAATCCAAAATAAACTGTCTTACACCAGTAATAAAATCATTCCATTTGTAGTATCTTTCTATGATCTACTGTACCATAACCAAAATAATCATTCTAAAGACATCAATTGAAACCTAAAAGGTTGTCAAGAACTATACAATGGCATATGAAACTTGAACAATACTAAACTAGTAACACAAGGTGTATTCCGAAGCGATCAAGAAGCATGAAATCAATCAGCCTAAGCATGTTCACCACGGATGCGGCGAGCAAGTTGAATGTCTTTGGGCATTACAGTGACCTCTTGGCTCTTGGGGCACACAAGTTGGTGTCCTCAAACAAACCAACCAAGTAGGCTTCAGCAGCTTCGTGGAAAGCAAGGACAGCATGGTTCTAGAACCTCAAATCAGTATGCAAACATAATAAATCAATCAATAAATAGGAATCATTACATATTTTACAGCAAAAAATAACCCAACGCACCAGGACTAAGATAAAAAGGGGTTAATTAGATTGGCTCGCCTTCTGCTTCCTTATCACAGCAGATATAGCTGGTGTTGACAATATACCTTCCCGTATTAGAAAGATAAGTTGTCCTAAATTTCTATTAAGAGAGTCATGCTAATAATAATACACACTAGAGGATTGTGAACAATAAGGTGATGCACTAGTCCATCAAAGATTTTTTATCCTTATGATGATGTCATTTACTGCCATCTTGTGTTACAAAGTTCTTCATATTTATTTTAGAAAGATTCATTGAAAAATTCAAATGATTAAGATACTTACTATCCAATCAAAATTTTTCGAACACCATTCTCGGTAGCAATTTTAATTATAATCTGAAGTAAATGAGAACAGCAACAGAAACAGAGACAGGGTAAGCAATTTTCTTAACATTTTGTCTTAAATTCTATGCAGTTTTACATGCCACGTTATAGAGACCTTGATCACTTTCTTCATCATTTTGTAAGGACGAAAAATATTGAAAGCTAAATAATCATCAATCAATATCTCTGCCTAAATTGGTTAGTTAACAAAGGAATGAGGCAGAAAACTCTGAACATACCGTATAGTACATAGTCTCATTTCTATCATGCAATCGGTTGAGTATCTGCCATTTGGCCCATGCATTAGAATCAGAAGAACAAGTTCAAAATGTTAGCAATAGATATATTAAAACAGAATAGTCCAAAATTCATAACTTTATAGATAGAAAAATCAACAAAAATCAAGAATCAAGAATAGAACAGAAACTGACAGTGAAAAATAGATGCAGACAGAATACAAGAACAAAAATCAAGAACAGAAATGAGCAATGAAAAATAGATGCAGGGAAAAATCAAGAACCAAAAATCAAGTACAAAATAGGAAAAAATAGAAGCAGTAAAAAATCATAACGAAAATCAAGAATCAAGAATAGCAACCAAGAGATGAACATTATTATTCTAAAATCAAGCTTAGCCAATAGATGAACAAAATGCAACAAGCAAGCAAGCATGATAAGTAATACTCACATCACCAGGTGCAGTTGATAATAGCGCTAAGAGAGTCATTGCAGTAGCTTGATAATCAGTTAATACCTTGTGTGCTAACTCATTGAAGCTAACCAGATAAAGGAATTAGAAGGAGATACTCACTTTCCATTATTATTTATTGTTGTAAAACTTGGGAGAAGAGTAAAACTTGGAGTCCCTCAGAAACCTTGAAATCATCTCTGCCTTCTCAGCAGAAAGGTTTGTGTTCTCCAGAATTTGATCTTTTGATGCCTTGGCAATTGCTTGGATAGAACCAATAGCTTGACTAAGCTGAATTGAGCGATTAGAATGACAATAACTCGAGCGATGCCTATATGCATATGCTTATCATGGTTTCATTTCACATTTAAGTCAAATATTAGGTGATATAGCTATTGTTAGAGAAAGATACTCCAGAGTTTAAACATCTATATAATCAAGAATCCTGAGCTTTAGTCCTGTTAGGTTTAGGCATGAAAAATCACGAAAACTAAAATGAGAAGTTGCTTCACAATAAAATGATTTACCGCATTTACTGTTGAGGTAAAATAGTGATAGTTTTGAAGAAAACAATTAACAGATCTTCTTAGTATCTTGCTTGAATCTTCCATTGCCAAAAATATTGATATGTATAAGTGTTTTTTTTTCTCAGCCACAATAATATAGAGTCTCTATAACAGTAGAGATGGTGTTATGTTACAAATGAAGAGGCTCGTGTTTCATTTTCTGTGAAACCTTTTCTCAAACAGGTTGTGCTCTTAAATTTCTGTTGTAGGAATGGATGGTAGGTTAGAGAGTTATTATGAATGGGGTTGGTGTTTTTTGGATGAACAGAACTTAGATACTTAGAAATAATAGGCCAACAACAAGAAACTAACAAGTCATGAGGTGGATAACAAATCAACATTATATGTAATTAAAATCAAAACAGATAAGAACCAAACAAAGAGAACAAATCAACTAGTTGAACTATGGAAGCAACAACAAAAAATAAACAACTATGGAAGCAGTTAACAATAATAAATAAACAGTTGAACTAATAAGTAGTGGCTCTTAACAGAATCTTGGACAAGTTCCCCGAGACTGCCATGCTGAACAAGAATAAAGTTAATTAATTAGTTCAAATAAACGACATCATATCAAGTATTGATAAGTAACACGATTGTATGATTATCTTAAAATTCATTCACGAAGTCACAGTCCAACAATAGAAATGACATCATATAAAGTCAGTAACTTAAAACCTCTTCAGGGGAAAGCTAATAATAAAGAAGGCCATTAGTGGTGAAAATGTGGAACTTATTGATATAATCAAGTTTGAAATTTTCCATCTGAAACTCTTTAGGCAATGAAAGAGATGGAATTCAAAATAGAAGGCATCAACCAAAAGAGCACAAGAGAAATACATAAAACAGAACCATCACTTATTGATATCACAGTTGGTTTTGTAGAAAATTTAGAGTGGCCACGTTGATCAAATGTATATTGACAATTACACCATCACTTTCCATTGAATTTTTTGTACAAACACAACCAGACTAATTATTTGTCCTCAATTACTATATCCTTATAAGATCTACATAATTACCATTTTGTGTGATTTAACCCACATTGTAATCACTTATCTGTTATCATGCATTGATCCCCAAATATTTTTTAGGCGAAAGGCAAAAAACAGTGAGAATAAATGGAATACCAAAACCAGCAAGAAAACACACTATTTTTTTTGGATTTTAGCCCAAACTGAAACAATGCTCAAGTTATAACCAAAACAGAGTGCACCTTTGCGGCTTTTTCATTCCAGAAAAAAACCATGTACGTCCACAGCATCGCAAACAACGCTAATATTGTGACCAAGAAGGAACATGCGTGTTGAGCATGCGATTGACAGAAAGAATGAATCAGGGGAAAATGAAAATGGAAAGGGAAAGCCCTAAAAGTAAAAACAATGGAAAAAATCGAGAAAATAAAAAAAAGAAGTGTTGGAAGGGAAAATCGATCAGACCTTTGGAATCGGAGGGCGTGGAGGATAAGAGATCGTCGACGAGCTTGACCTTGCCGTCGCCCATGTTTGGTGGAGCTCAAAGGTGAAGAACAAGAAAGAGAAGAAGAGTATGAAGACGAAGATGAAGATTAAGAAGATGAAGAAGAAGTGGTTTCGAGTGACGACGGCGAAGGGCGAAGGGCGAAGGTTGGGAGGAGCTCTTCCAGGCGAGTGGTTTCGAAGGTGAAAGAGTGGTTTTCAAAGATTAGGGTTAGTGTTAATAGGTTGGGGACCGGGTTGGGGACCGGGTTTGGGGCCGGGTTTGGGGCTGGGTTATAGTCAATGGGTTGGGGACCTCTCGCCACGCTTATAAAACGTCGCTGTTTCACTCTACGGCCACGCTTTCGAAGCGTGGCAGAAAAAAAACTTTTGGCCACGCTTTTAAAGCGTGCCAAAGGAGTACCAGGATATGGCCACGTTTTGTAACTGTGGCTGTAATGAAACCCTATCGCCACGCTTTTAAAACGTTCTTGTTTCTCTCTATGGCCACGCTTTTAAAGCGTGGCAGAAAAAAACGTGGCCGTTTCTCTAATCAATTGCCACCCTTACAAAAACATGGCCATTGATCTTTTTCGCCACGCTTTTAAAGCGTGGCAAAAAAAAAGTGGCCAAATCTCTAATCTATCGCCACCCTCATAAAAGCGTGGCCATTGACCACTTTTGGCCACGCTTTTGAAGTGTGGCAAGAAAAAAGCGTGGCCATAGGCCTTTTTTCTTGTAGTGTATATTTCTGGAAAGCCCTGGATGTCAACTTTCCAACGCAATTGGAAGCGCACCATTTGGAGTTCTGTAGCTCCAGAAAATCCACTTTGAGTGTAGGGAGGTCAGAATCCAACAGCATCTGCAGTCCTTCTTCAACCTCTGAATCTGATTTTTGCTCAAGTCCCTCAATTTTAGCCAGAAAATACCTGAAATCACAGAAAAACATACAAACTCATAGTAAAGTCCAGAAATGTGAATTTAACATAAAAACTAATAAAAACATCCCTAAAAGTAACTAGATCCTACTAAAAATATACTAAAAACAATGCCAAAAAGCGTATAAATTATCCGCTCATCACAACACCAAACTTAAATTGTTGCTTGTCCACAAGCAACTGAAAATCAAATAGAATAAAAAGAAGATAATATACTATAAATTCCAAAATATCAATAAAACATAGCTCCAATATGATGAGCGGGACTTGTAGCTTTTTGCCTCTTGAATAGTTTTGGCATCTCACTTTATCCATTGAAGTTCAGAATGATTGGCATCTATAGGAACTCAGAGTTCAGATAGTGTTATTGATTCTCCTAGTTCAGTATGCCAGGATTTTATTCCTTTAGGCCCTCCTATCCACTGATGCTCAAAGCCTTGGATCCTTTTTGTTTACCCTTGCCTTTTGGTTTTAAGGGTTATTGGCTTTTTTCTCTTGCCTTTTGGTTTTAAGAGCTTTTGGCTTTTTCTTCTTGCTTGTTCTTTTTCTCTTTTTTTTTCTTTTTTTTTTCGCTATATATATATTTTTTTCTACAAGCTTTGTATTCACTGCTTTTTCTTGCTTCAAGAATCATTTTTATGATTTTTCAGATTATCAAATAACATTTCTCCTGTTCATCATTCTTTCAAGAGCCAACATATTTAACATTCTTAAACAACAACTTCAAAAGACATATGCACTATTCAAGCATTCATTCAGAAAACAAAAGGTGTTGCCACCACATCAAAATAATTAAACTAGTTTCAAGGATGAATTCAAAACCATGTACTTCTTGTTCTTTTATTTTTAAAACATTTTTCATTCAAGAGAGGTGATGGATTCATATTCACTACTTTAAGGCATAGACACTTAAATACTAATGATCATGTAATAAGACACAAACATAAATAAACATAAAGCTCAAAAATCAAAAACAGTAAATTTAAGAACAAGGAATGAGTCCACCTTAGTGATGGTGGCATTTTCTTCTTGAGGAACCAATGATGTCCTTGAGCTCTTCTATGTCTCTTCCTTGTCTTTGTTGCTCCTCCCTCATAGCTCTTTGATCTTCTCTAATTTCATGGAGGATGATGTAGTGCTCTTGGTGCTCCTATCCTTAGTTGCTCCCAATAATTATGTGGAGGAAAATATATCCCTTGAGGTATCTCAGGGATCTCTTGATTTGCAGTCAAATATTCTACCACTGAGCTATAGACCCTTGAGATGAATCTCTCCATCTCCTATGACTCGGAGGTGGAAGCTTTTGTCTTCCTTTTCCTCTTTCTAGAGGTTTCTCTGGCCTTAGGTGCCATCAATGGTTATGGAAAAACAAAAAAGCTATGCTTTTACCACACCAAACTTAGAATGTTGCTCGCCTTCGAGCAAAAGAAGAAAGAATAGTAGAAGATGAAGAAGATATGGAGGAGATGGAGGGATGTGTGTATTCGGCTATATGGGTGGGAAAGAGATTTTGAATTTTGAAGGTAGGTGGGGTGTATGGATGTGAGTGGTGAATGAAAAACAGAAGGGATGACTGTGAATGGAGAGAGAGAGGGTGATATAGGATTATGAGGAGGGAAGGTGAGTGGAGATATGTGGGGATCTTGTGGGGTCCATAGATCCTGAGGTGATCCTGTGGGGTCCACAGATCCTGAGGTGTCAAGGATTTACATCCCTGCACCAATTAGGCATGTAAAATGCCTTTGCATGCATTTCTGGCGTTTAGACGCCGAAATGATGCTTGTTCTGGGCGTTCAACGCCCATATGCAGCATATTTCTGGTGTTGAACGCCAGCTTCATGCTTGTTTTTGGCGTTCAGCGCCAGCTCCATGCTCTGTTCTAGCGTTGAACGCTAGCTAGATGCTCCTTACTGGCGTTTAAACGCCAGTAAGCCCTTCCTCCAGGGTGTTCTATTTTCAATGCTGTTTTTCATTCTGTTTTTGATTTTTCAATAGTTTTTGTGACTCCACATGATCATCAACCTAATAAAACATGAAATATCAAAAAGAAAATAAAATAAAAGTGATTAATTAACATTGGGTTGCCTCCCAACAAGAGCTTATTTAATGTCAATAGCTTGATAGTGAGCTCTCATGGAGCCTCACAGATAATCAGAGCAAGGTTGGGACCTCCCAACACCAAACTTAGTGTTTGGTTGTGGGGGTTCAACACCAAACTTAGAGTTTGGTTGTGGCCTCCCAACACCAAACTTAGAGTTTGGCTGTGGGGGCTTTGGTTGACTCTGTAGTGAGAGAAGCTTTTCATGCTTCCTCTCCATGGTTACAGAAGAAAGACCTTGAGTTTTAAACACAAGGTAGTCCTCATTCAGTTGAAGGACCAACTCTCCTCTGTCTACATCAATCACAGCTCTTGCTGTGGCTAGGAAGGGTCTTCCAAGGATGATGGATTCATCCTCTTCCTTCTCAGTGTCTAGGATTATGAAATCAGCAGGGATGTAAAGGTCTTCAACCTTTACTAACATGTCCTCTACTAGTCCATAAGCCTGTTTTCTTGAGTTGTCTGCCATCTCTAGTGAGATTCTGGCAGCTTACACCTCAAAGATTCCCAATTTCTCCATTACAGAGAGGGGCATGAGGTTTATCCCTGACCCAAGGTCACATAGAGCCTTCTCAAAGGTCATAGTGCCTATGGTACAAGGTATTAAGAACTTTCCAGGATCCTGTTTCTTCTGAAGCAATCTCAGTTGATCCAGATCACTTAGTTCATTGATGAGCAAGGGAGGTTCATCTTCCCAAGTCTCATTACCAAATAATTTGGCATTCAGCTTCATGATTACACCAAGGTACTTGGCAACTTGCTCTTCAGTGACATCTTCATTCTCTTCAGAAGAAGAATACTCATCAAAGCTCATGAATGGCATAAGGAGGTTCAATGGAATCTCTATGGTCTCTAGATGAGCCTCAGATAACTTTGGTTCCTCAGAGGGAAACTCCTTGTTGATCACTGGACGTCCCAGGAGGTCTTCCTCACTGGGATTCACGTCCTCTCCCTCTCTTGTGGGTTCGGCCATGATGGTCAATTCAATGGCCTTGCACTCTCCTTTTGGATTTTCTTCTGTATTGCTTGGGAGAGTACTAGGAGGGATTTCAGTGATCTATTTACTCAGCTGGCCCACTTGTGCTTCCAAATTTCTAATGGAGGACCTTGTTTCATTCATGAAACTTAGAGTGGCCTTAGATAGATCAGAGACTATATTTGCCAAGCTAGATGGATTCTGCTCAGAACTCTCTGTCTTTTGCTGAGTGGATGATGGAAAAGGCTTGCTATTGCTAAACCTGTTTCTTCCACCATTATTAAAGCCTTGTTGAGGCTTTTGTTGATCCTTCCATGAGAGATTTGGGTGATTTCTCCATGAGGGATTATAGGTGTTTCCATAGGGTTCACCCATGTAATTCACCTCTGCTATTGCATGGTTCTCAGGATCATAAGCTTCTTCCTCAGAAGATGCCTCTTGAGTACTATTAGATGCAGCTTGCATTCCATTCAGACTCTAAGAAATCATATTGACTTGCTGAGTCAATATTTTGTTCTGAGCCAATATGGCATTCAGAGTATCAATTCAAGAACTCCCTTCTTCTGAGGCGTCCCATTACTCACAGGATTCCTCTCAGAAGTGTACATGAACTGGTTATTAGCAACCAAGATGGAGTTCGAATTTTGGGTGAAAGAGAAGTGTTAGTAGATGAATAAATAAATAGAAGGAGATGAGAGGTGAAAGGATTTCAAAAATTAATTAAAAATAAAAATTAAAATTTAAAGTTAAATTTCAAAAATTAAAGTTTGAAATTAAATTAAATTAAAATTTAAAACAATTAGTTAATTAAAAAGGAATTTTGAAAAAAAAGGGAAGGGATTTTTCAAAAATAAGAGAGAGAGGATTAGTTAGGTAGTTTTGAAAAAGATTTGATTGAAACAAAAAGATAAGATTGATTGAAAAAGTTTTGAAATTTGTGTTTGAAAAAGATATGATTGAAATTTTAAAAATATATGATTGAAACAAAAATATAAGATTTGAAAATCAATTTTAAAAAGATAAGAAGTTAGAAAAGATTTTGAAATTGAATTTGAAAAAAGATACGATTGAAATTTTAAATTGAAAAAGATTTGAAAAGAAAATTAAAAAGATTTGATTTTGAAAACTAAAGTTGATTACTTGGCTAACAAGAAACTAAAAAGATATGATTCTAGAGTTTAAAGATTGAACCTTTCTTACTAGGCAAGTAACAACTTAATATTTTTGAATCAATCACATTAAATGTTAGTAACTAATTCGAAAATCATGAACTAAAATTAAGAAAAAGACTTTTTGCAAATTAATTTGAAAAATTTTCGAAAATATTAGAAAGAAATTTTTGAAAAAGATTTGATTTTTGAAAAAGATTTTGAAAAGATAAGGTTTTTAAATTGAAAATTTGATTTGATTCATAAGAAACAATTAAATTTAAAAACTTTTTGACTAAATCAAATCATATTTTCGAAAATTTTGAGTAAAATAAAGAAAAGATATTTTTTTGATTTTTTGAATTTTTAATGAAGAAAGAGAAAAACATGAAAAAGACTCATAACATAAAAATTATGAATCAAAACACACAATGCATGCAACAACACTATGAATATCAAGATGAACACCAAGAACACTTTGAAGATCAAGATAAACATCAAGACTTATTTTTGAAAATTTTTAATGAAAGAAGAACATGCAAGACACCAACTTAAAGATTTTCAATAATTAGACACTAACAAGTAAAAAATGCATATGAAAAACAAGAAAAGACACAAAATAAGAAAATATGAAGATCAAACAAGAAGACTTACCAAGAACAACTTGAAGATCATGAAGAACACTATGAATGCATGAATTTTTGAAAAATGCATAAATTTTTTAGAAAAAATGCAATTGACACCAAACTTAAAAATTGACTCTAGACTCAAACAAGAAACAAAAAATATTTTTGATTTTATTATTTTATTAATTTTTTTTTGGATTTTTGTATATTTTTATTATTTTTTCTTTTTGAAAACCTATAGGGAAAAGGAAGCAATGAATTCAAAGTCCTCAATCAAGATTCTAAGAATCATACCGGGTTATTCTAAAGCTTGATGGCCAGCCAAACTTCAGCATACCATTTTGAAACTTTAGAATTCATTCTTAAAAATTTTAAATTAATTTTCGAAAACAAAGGGAAATTTTTTTTTTTGAAAAGTAAACGAAAAGAAAGTTACCTAATCTGAGCAACAAGATGAACCGTCAGTTGTCCAAACTCGAACAATCCCCGGCAACGGCGCCAAAAACTTGGTGTGCGAAATTGTGATCATTCCATTCCTTGGTAACGGCGCTAAAAACTCAACACGCACGTTCATAATCTTATATCTATTTCACAACTTCGTACAACTAACCAACAAGTGCACTGGGTCGTCCAAGTAATAAACCTTACGTGAGTAAGGGTCGATCCCACGGGGATTGTCGGCTTGAAGCAAGCTATGGTCACCTTGTAAATCTCAGTCAGGCAGATTAAATTGCATTAAGAAATTATAGTGGATGAAAATAAATAAAATATAAAATAGGATAGTGGTACTTATGTAATTCATTGGTGAGAATTTCAGATAAGCGTATAGAGATGCTTTCGTTCCTCTGATCTCTGGATCATCACATCCGTCATATTGAAGTGCGAATGAATATCTTAGAAGCGGAATAAGTTGAATTGAATAGAAAAACAATAGTACTTTGCATTAATCTTTGAGGAACAGCAGAGCTCCACACCTTAATCTATGGTGTGTAGAAACTCTACCGTTGAAAATACATAAGTGATGAAGATCCAGGCATGGCCGAGAGGCCAACCCCCAAACGTGATATAAAGATGAAACTGAAGATGTAAATACAATAGTAAAAAGTCCTATTTATAAAAACTAGTTACTAGGGTTTACAGAGATAAGTAATTGATGCAGAAATCCACTTTCGGGGCCCACTTGGTGTGTGCTTGGGCTAAGCTTGAAGTTTACACGTGGAGAGGTCATTCTTGGAGTTGAACGCCAGTTTGTAGCCTGTTTCTGGCGTTGAACTCCACTTTGCAACCTATTTCTGGCGTTTGACTCCAGAATGCAGCATGGAACTGGCGTTGAACGCCAGTTTACATCATCAATCCTTATTCAAAGTATGGACTATTATATATTGCTGGAAATTCCTGGATGTCTACTTTCCAACGCAATTAGAAGCGCGCCATTTGGAGTTTTGTTGCTCCAGAAAATCCACTTTGAGTGCAGGGAGGTCAGAATCCAACAGCATCTGTAGTCCTTCTTCAACCTCTGAATCTGATTTTTGCTCAAGTCCCTCAATTTCAGCCAGAAAATACCTGAAATCACAGAAAAACACACAAACTCATAGTAAAGTCCAGAAATATGAATTTAACAGAAAAACTAATAAAAACATCCCTAAAAGTAACTAGATCCTACTAAAAACATACTAAAAACAATGCCAAAAAGCGCATAAATTATCCGCTCATCACTAGTCTTTCCACAGGAGTTGACTAGGACTTGAGGATCAAATTGATTGGTCCACTTGGCTTTCCTTTATTTAGTAAGGGTTAACTAAGTGGGAGCGATAAATAATTCTCATTACACCTGATAAGGATAACTAGGATGGGATTTCCAGTTCTCATACCTTGCCAAGAGACTTTATATTTTATTTTTCCTGCCATTTAAATTAATTATTCTCTATTTCAAAAACCCAAAAACACGCTTTTTTCCATAACCAATAATAATTCATACTTCCCTGCAATTCCTTGAGATACGACCCGATGTTTAAATACTTCGGTTATAAATTTTATTGGGTTTTGTTACTTGTGACAACCAAACTTTTGTACGAAAGAATTCTCTGTTGGTTTAGAAACTATACTTACAACATGAATATTTTTATAAAATTCTTTACTAGCAAGAATCTAGTTCGTCAGTAACCTAGGGTCAAGTATAAACCTCATGCCACTCTCTGTAATAGAGAAGTTGGGCATCCTTGTGATACGGAAAAATTTAATTTCACGTAATAACCGGCAAGTATACCAGATTGTATCAAGTAGTAAGACTCACAAGAGTGAGGTCGATCCCACGGAGATTGGTGGATTAAGCAATTTTTAGTGAAATGGTGTTCTAGTTACGCAAACAGTTTGTGATTTCTGTTGTATTCAACATGAAAGTAAAATGGAGAAATATAAATGGAAAGGAAATAAAATGATTGAATGTAAAATAGCATGAAATAACTGGAAATTTAAATAGCTGAAGCTTAAATTGCAAGTAAGTAAATGCTGGAATGTAAATGCCAGGAATTATAAGTTGCAGGAATGTAAACAGGAAAATTGGGTAGTAGGTAATTAGAACCTCAAAGAAATAGAAGTGAAGATTTATGATGGATAGTATCACTGGGGATCAGAGATGTTGATTTCTCATGAATTAATGGTGATCAATTCCTTCTCAATAATGTGAATAGATCTATGGCAAATTGTGAATAATTGGATCCCAATCTCTTGGTGATTCAATTTCTCTTGTCACAAACAATTGCCAATCTCTTGATCTAATTGCTCATGAAAAGAGGTGAAGATCAATTTCTAATCCACCGGCCACACAATTCCCTGGATTACAATTCAAGGTGGTTACATCTCACATACCAACCCAGAATATATCAATCAAGAAAATCATGAGGGGATAAAACTACAAACAGAATTCTATGACTCCTTTCTCAAGTTTATCAAACAATTCAGGTAGATTCAATCCCTCTCTCAATAGTAATTGAATCTGTGAAGAACAAGAGTTTTCTCTTAGATAAATCAATTTGAATTGAGAAGAAAAGATGAAGTATTAATTCATTAAAGACCAACAGAGCTCCTCCCCCTAGTAAAAATGGGGTTTAGTGACTCATAGCTCCAAGTACAAACAGAAATTTAAAACTGAAAATTAAACTAAGCATAGAAGAGTAAGAGAAAAGAAAACTCCAGTCAAAAGTGAAACTAAAACTGATATAAAGTCTCAGCAGAAAGTAAAATTCCAAATGTGCAAACGTACAAAAAGATCTAAATTTAAAAGAAGCTAAAAAAGAAGATCACCAAGAAGGCCCCAAATGATTTAAGGTGTCAACTATTTATACTGGTTCACTGGGTTCTTCAGGTGTACTTGCAAGTCTCTCCAATTGGGCTTTGTAGTTGATAAAATTCTACTCCCAGGCTGGCGTAGCGTTTTTGAGAGGGCGTAGCGCTCGTGTACTCAAGCGTACGCGTCACCCACGCGTACGCATCACCCACACGTACGCGTCACCCACGCGTACGCGTCATCACTGTTTTAAGCACTTGTCACGCGTATGTGTCATCCACGCGTGTGCGTCATCTTCAACGCTTTTTGAGAAAAGCGTAGCGTTCACGCCTAAAGGCGCTCTTCCATGCGTACGCGTCACCCACGTCTGCGCGTGGCCTTTCAAAGTAGTACTTTCTCGCCGACACTTCATCCATGCGTGCGCGCGGTATTAAAAAATGTCAACTTCACGTGTACGCGTCACCAGCTAAATTTTCCCACTTCTATCGCAAGCGCTCTTTGGCAAAAACGTAGCACCAAAGACGCTCCTCCTGGATACACAAAGCGCTCTTGAAACAGAGCATAGTGCTAAATGCTCTATCTTGGTCATGTATGGTGCTATGCAGGAGAACGTAGCGCTCTCAAATGAACATAGCGCTATCCTGGGCTTTGAAGCATTCTCGGAAGAGAACGTAGCGCCAAAGGCGCTTTTTCCCCTGTCATGATCACAGAACAAAATTGCATCAAAGCTCTGTCCCCTTATGCAACTAATTCTAATAATTTATTCATTCAACAATTTCTTGAGTTAATTGCATAGAATTGATCAAAAATCATTTAGTCCTTGACACATTAGTGCATGAAGATAAAATTCATCAAAGTGCTTGTTTATTTCAAAGAAAATGCATGAAAGTAAGCTAAAATTAATTAAACTAACTAGCTAATCTTGCTAAGATGCAAACGCATCACCTTGAGGTGCAGGCTACAAATATCTCACTAGAGATGGTAGACAAGTCAATGAAGAAGCCATATGGCTTAGTTTAGGATGTATTGGTGAAGGTTGAAAATTACTACATCCCTATAAACTTCATAGTCTTAGACATAAGAGAGGATGAGAATGACTTTGTCATCCTTGGAAGACCTTTCCTAGCCACTTCCAATGCTATCGTTAATGTGTTTTAGGGAGAACTGACTTTACAACTAGGGAAGGATCACATCTTGTTCAAGATGCCTCATCCTAATTCTCCCTCTGATAAAAGAGAGATAACTATGCAACACTTAGTGTTCCAACCCTCTCTTTCTGTGTAGAGCTTTACAGAGCCCCCAAATATCAATTCTATGTTTGGTGTTGTGCAGCCTTCAACAAGCTCTAAGCACAAAGGTACTAGGAAGAAATTACATAAAGGCTAGAGGGATAAGAAAGTCCCAACTGAATGCCTCTCACCTGGCATGAGAGTTGTCTTCACCAAGAAACCAGTCATTCCCCATACAGTGAGTCGTATCTTGTCTCTAGAGCATGTGGAGCTCATTCTTGAGAAGGCAGGAAGAACGTTCACTATAAGGGCCGAAATTCTGAGCCCATACTTACCTCCGTAAGGAGCTAGCTGTCAAGCTAGTGATGTTAAAGAAGCGCTTGTTGGGAGGCAACCCAACCTTAATTAATTATTTCTATTTTCTTTCATTTTGTTTTTCTTTTAAGTTCTTTATTTAGGTTCATCATCATGTGCATCAGTTAGAACAGAGACAGAATCATTCAGTAGTGAAAACAGAACACTCTGGATAGAGTGTTGTTGAAGTTGAACGCTAGCCAGGGAGCTCTGGCTGGGCGTTCAACGCCCCAAATAGGCAGCATTGCTAGCGTTGAATGCCAGCCAGGGAGCAGACCCTGGGCGTGAAAATGCCAGTGCAGAGGGCAGGGAATCTGAATTCCCTAGCCTCTCAGGACCAGCGGGTCCCACAGCATCTTCACCTACCCCACTTACTTTCACACTTTCCCATACACTCTTCCCTATAAACTCTAGCCCAATCAAATCCATATCACTTCCCCAAAACCATCATAACTCCCAACAACCCACCACCCACTTCAAAATCAAATTTCTCACCCATTTAACCCACCCATGACCGAACCTAACCTAACCCACTTCCTATAAATACCCCTCATTTTAACCCTTGATACACACACCTCTCATACACCACAAAACCCCCCACGGCCGAGCCCTCTCCCTCCCTCTATCTCCATCTATTTTTTCTTCTTCTACTCCATTCTTTTCTTTACTTTATTTTTGCTCGAGGACGAGCAAAGACTTAAGTTTGGTGCTGCAAAAGCCTATCTTTTTTTTTTCATTCTCATTCATGGCACCCAAGGTTGGAGAATCTTCTAGAAAGAGGAAAGAAAAAGCAGTAGCAACCACCTCCGAATCTTGAGAGATGGAGAGATTTATTACCAAAGCCCACCAAGACCACTTCTATGAAGTAGTGGCAGAGAAGAAAGTGATCCCTGAGGTCCCTTTCAGGCTCAAGAAGAATAAGCATCCAAACAGAGATCCGAAGAAGAGGTTGGGAAGTCCTAACCAATCCCATTCAAGATGTTAGAATTTTAATGGTGCAAGAGTTTTATGCTAATGCATGGGTTACAAAAAACCATGACACTAGTGTGAACCCAAATTGAAAAAATTGAAGCACCATGATCCGAGGGAGAATCTTAGATTTCAGCCCAGAAAGTGTGAGGTTGCTGTTCAACTTGCCTCTAATGCAAGGAGACCCACATTCTTACACTAGAAGAGTCAACTTTGATCAAAGATTGGATCAAGTACTCTCAGACATCTGTGTGGAAGGAGCACAATGGAAGAGGGATTCCCAAGGCAAGTCCATTCAACTAAGAAGGCTTGACCTCAAGCCCATGGCTAGAGGATGATTAGAATTTATCCAACGCTCTATCATCCCTACTAGCAATCAGTTATAAGTGACCATTGAAAGGGCTATCATGATCCATTGCATCATGATTGGAAGTGAGGTGGAAGTACATGGGGTGATTTCTCAAGAACTGTACAAGATAGCTGAGAAGCCTTCCACCAATGCAAGGTTGGCATTCCCACACCTCATTTGTCATCTATGCATTTCAGCTGGAATTTTCATAGAAAAAGATATCTCCATTGGGGAGGACAAGCCCATCACTAAGAAGAGGATGGAGCAAACTAGACAGCAAGCACAAGAACCTGTGCAGCCGCCTCAGCATGAGATCCCTGAGATGCCTCAAGGGATGTATTTTCCTCCTCAAAGCTATTGGGATCAATGGCACACTTCTCTTGGAGAACTAAGCACGAATATGTAGCAATTGAGGGTGGAGGATCAAGAATATTTTACCAACCTCAATGAAATAAGGGAAGACAAATGATCCATTAGAGAAGATCAAAGGGCTATGAGGGAAGAACAACTGAAAAACGGTTCCACACAAACTCACCGACAAGTGTACCGGGCCGCATCAAGTAGTAATAACTCACAAGAGTGAGGTCGATCCCACAGGGATTGATGGATTGAGCAATTTTAGTTAGGTGATGCATTTAGTTAAGCAAACAGTTGATGATTTGAGTGAAACTTGAATAGCAGAAGCTAAATTTCATGAAAATAAAAGGGAGAGGGGAAATTGATAGAAAAGTAAAGTGCAGAAGAGTAAATTGCATGAAACTTAAAGTGCAAGAAAGTAAAAGAGCTGAAACTTAGATTGCAAGAAATATAAATGGCTGAAGCTTAAAATGCAAGAAAACTAAATAACTGAATCTAAATTGCTGAGAAATGTAAATTGCTTGAAGAATAAAAGGGATTTGGGAGATGGGATTTAGAATTTAACAAGAAAATGCAAAACGTAATCATTCAGAGAAGTAGAAGATGAAATGAGTTGCAGAAGATCTAAACAGAAATGGAAAATTGCTTCAAGAAGCAAAACAGAAAGAAAACTTAGCTCAATTATGAAATCTAAAAGAGAAATTGAGGATCAAAGAGAAGCAATGAGATTAGAAAGTAGATCTAGATCTCAATTACCTCCTTGATTCAACAGAAAAGAAATTGCAGAAGAAATGTAAATGAAACAGCAAATGAAGCTCAAATCCAATTCCTCAATTCTCAGAATTATGCAGCAGAAGAGCAAAGATGAATTTCAGATCAAGAATTGAAACAGAATTCTTTCAATCTCAATCCAAAATTTAAAATAGAAAGTAGAGGTTGCAGAAGAAAGTAAAATGAAAACTTGAAATTAAAATCAGATCCAATTCTCAAAACAATTGAGAAGAGAGGTAAAAGGTGATTCTCAAGCTTAGAATCAATAAAGCTCTTCAATCTCAATTCAGGTTCCAAGAACAGAAATTATAGATTGTAGAAGAAAATAAAATGCAGAAAGAAAAACTCATATCTCAATTCCCGAATTTAGAACAATTCAAATCAAAGTGAAAACTAAAATGGAGCTAAAGGTAAAACTAAAAAATGAGCCAAAGATCCTTTACAAATCAAATTAACTCCTATTTATACACTTTCTATTTTTGATTTTTAGAATTTGGAGTGGGCTTTTTAAATTGGTGAAGAAGTGAATCCAAGAGGGCTTTTTAATTGAAAATTGGACCAAGGCCCACCTTCCAGTGGAGCGCTCAGTTAAGTCAAATAACTTAGCGCTCACTTAGCTCCTTGTGCTTCCTTCGAACAAGCCTCGTGCTAAGCTTCATAGCGCTCAGTGAAATGAAGTAACGTAGTGCCCTTCTGCTTGTGTTGGTCTCCCCCTTCGAGCCTTGCTGGCTTCAATTGCTAGCCATTTCTTTAGGCCAAAGTAGCGCTCAGTGAGGTTGAGCAACGTAGCGCTACTTTGCTTCACTTGTGTGCATGGTTCGAACCTTGGCTCATTCGTTGGCGAGTGTTGTGCCTTGCTTTTAATTTGGTGGGAGCCCAAAAACGTTGATTGATTCAACGTAGCGCTCTTGGTTTTGAACGCTGGTGCCTTGTTAAAATGCTTCCTTGTAACGCTCAGTTAGATGAACCAACGTAGCGCCCTTGGCCTTTGCTTGGCCTCTCCATACTAGCGCTCAATTAGAGAGCGCTGCTTCCCTTGCTTTCTTGGTGCCTTATTTGGGTGCTCCGTTGGGTTTTTGAGCGCTGGCCCATGCCCCTTTGGTGAGTGCCACACTTTAATGTCTTGAGTCACGCTTTTCAAAGCGTGACCTAAGGTCCAAAGCGTGCTCTAAGATTCCTTTTTCCTTTTTTCATCATTTCTTCACTTACAAGTAATCAAAACAACCAATCAAAGCATTACTAAATTCACAAGATGTCTAAATCATTCAAAAACCAACTAATTTTCGCTTAAACCTCATGATTTTATGGCAAATAATTGATGGTTGATTGAATTAACATAACTATGCAAATCCACTCCAAATCACTTATTTATAATGCAAGAAAGTGCATAAAACCTAATGAAACAAGTGAAAAATTCTTGAAAAGCTAGCATAAGATGACTTGTCATCACAACACCAAACTTAAATCTTGCTTGTCCCCAAGCAAGCACTAAACATAAGAAGAAATGAAATGAAATAGAGAAGCATGCATATCCTTATTTAGCAGATAATTGAACTTGGTTCATGGGGTTTTATGCAGACAAATGTAGCTCACTTATTCATAGCAATCTGATATGAAATGTCTTTTTGATGGTTTACTAGAGTTGCTGCTATACTGCCTTGCTTTTTGATTGATCCCTTGCTAGCTTTTTCTTTCTTTCTTTTGCTTTAGAAAGCTTATTTATTAATGAAAGCTTGGTGGCAAGTGTTGTGATTTAATGAGAATTGTCGTGTCGGTATAGAATTTCCTCGATTGAATGAATTCTCATTTCAAGTATAGTTCTACACCAACAAACAATCCTCCCAATCAAAAATTTGAGTTGTCACAAATAACAAACCCCAAATAAGAATTAACCGAAGTATTTAGACTCCGGGTCATCTCACAAGGAATTGCAATGAAATGCTCAATTATTGGCTATAGAGGTGGTAAGGGGGTTGGTTTTATATTTTTGCAAGAAAATAAATGGCAAGAAAAGTAAATGAATAATTAACTAATAAAAGAAATGAAAAGTACTCTTGGCTAGACATAGGTAAATTGAGATCACCATCATTGTCTACAAACCATATATTGACAATCATGAGAGGCCAACCTATTAAGTCTACTTCCAAAGCCTTAAGTACGTAATATCTACTCCTAGGCTTGAAGTATGTCAAATATCCTTGATCACATCAACCCATAAGTCCCAACCTACCTACTAATTAGATTAGTAGTGGGTTGGTGTTAATGAGTATCAAATTGATTACCAAGGGTTCTCAAATCACCAATTCAATGAGACCTAATGACTCAAGGTCACTCAATTCCCTTAGCCTAGGCCAAGAGTAAAGAGAACTACTCAAAAACTAGAGGAAACATTTTATCAAACACCTAGAATGCAAGAAAAGTAAACATAATAAAATGCAAGAATTAAAGGAAACCTATAACTATCAATAGCAAGAAATCAATAATAGTAAGCAAGATCAACATAAAAGAACATAGAAACATAAAATTGCATTAAAGAAAATTAAGATCCAACAATTGTTCATAAACATAAAAATGGCAAAATAAAGGAAATGACAAGTAAAACTAGAAGAATAGAGATGTAATAACGGGAAATTAAAAGGAAGAACTAAATCAAAACAAGAATTATAACTTGGATCCAAGAAGAATTAACTAAGACTACCCTAAAATCTAGAGAGAGGAGAGAGCCTCTCTCTCTAGAATTCTAACCCTAAAACATGATGAAAACTAAACTATGACTACTTGGTTCATTCCCCCCTAAATCCTTGGGTTCAATAGCATCAGAAATGAGTTGGGTTGGGCCCAAAGTGCTTCAGAAATCGCTGGGGGCGACTTCACTTTAGTGGGCCACGAACAGCATCGGCGCGCACGCGTATATGGCGCGTGCGCGCCGCTATACGCAAAGCAACATATGGCATATTTTATATTATTTCAAAGCCCCAGATGTTAGCTTTCCAACACAACTGGAACCGTCTCATTTGAACCTATGTATCTCATGTTATGGTCGATTGAGTATGAAGAGGTCAGGCTTGACAGCTTTACGGTTCCTTCATTTCTTCATGAGTTCTCCCACTTTGCATACTTTTCTCCTCACTTCTTCCATCCAATACTTGCCTTATGAACCTGAAATCACTTAACAAAGATATCAATGCATTGAATGGAATTAAAGTGAGTTAAATTTAGCTATTTTAAGGCCTAAAAAGTATGTTTTCACATTTAAGCACAAATCAGGGAAGAATTGCAAAACCATGCTATTTCATTGAATAAATGTGAGAAAATGTGATAAAATCCCCCAAATTAAGCACAAGATAAACCACAAAATTGGGGTTTATCAAATCTCCCCACACTTAAACCAAGAATGTCCTCATGCTAAGAATAAAGAAGGACAAGAAAAAGGGTATGAACATTTATTCAATGCAAAGAAACTATATAAACCTATCTACATGCATGCAACTAAATGCAATATGATTCTACCTACTTGGTCAAAAGTAAATCAATCTCCAAGAACACATGAGCACATGTAGGGCTAAGTAGTATGATGATTCATGAATCCTACCAATTTGAATATCAAAATGAAGTTCAAATAGACTTGCAAGAAGAAAGCTCATGAAAGCCGGGAACAAGGAATTGAGCATCGAACCCTCACCGAAAGTGTATCTGCTCTAGTCGCTCAAGTGTATAGAGTTGATTCACTCAATTCTCTTCTAATCATGCTTTCCATGATTTGTTTTTCATCTAACAATCAACAATTATTCAATGCCTGCATACATTCATCATGAGGACTTGTTCATAGGTTGTAATGGGGCTAGGGTAAAGGTAGGGATGCATATAGTCAAGTGAGCTTGGAATTTGAATCTTTGATTAGCCTAAGCTCTCACCTAACACATATAACAACCTATACAATTCTAATACACAACCTAGCTACCCATGACTCCCACTTTTTCACATACTCATGCATTTTCTTTAGTTCACATTCCATATGCATTGATTTTTATTGAACTTTACTTTGGGGTATTTTTGTCCCCTTTTTATTTCTTTTTCTCTTTTTTCTTTTTCTATATTTTTTTCTTTTATATATATATATATTATATATGTTCTTTTTCTTTTTTTTTTCTTTATCATTTTTTTAAAGTATATACAAACATATCAATGCATATTGTTTTACATATGGTGCATGAATATGTACCTAATTCCCAATATTTTTAACAAAAATAAAATTACACTTTTACCTCAACCAATGTCCTAAGTTTTCCATACCCAAATGATACACACCCTCACTAGCCTAAGCTAATCAAAGATCCAAATTAAGGGATATTTATTATTTTTCACTTAGGGGTAGTGATGTGCTAATATTAAGAACAAAAGGGATTAATTAGGCTCAAAATTGGCTAACAATGGTTGATGAAAGGTAGGCTATTTGGGTAACTGAGCTATATGAAATGATGGCCTCAATCATATAAATGCATGTATACATGGAATAATGGACATAAAGAATCAAGCAAATCAAAGATTACAATCATAGAGAGAGAATAATACACACAAGAAGATTGTGGCTGCTCATCTTTCTCTTTAAGCTTCTCTAGGTCATTTTTGTTTGCTGTCACCTCTTCCTTGCTGCTGACTTCATCTTTCTCAGCTGGCCTCTTGTAATTCTCCATAGGCTTCTTGTTGATTTCTTTGTCATTCACCAAGGTTCTTCCACTCCTTAATTGGATAGCTTTGCATTCTTCTTTAGGATTCGGAATGGTATCACTTAGGAGTGAGCTTGTTGGTCTTTCAATCACTGCTTGCTTGGATAGCTTCCCAATCTGCCTTTCTAAATTTCTCATTGAAGCTTCATGATTCTTGCTGGTCATCTTCAGATGTTTCATCATCTTTTCCATCAGTATCTACAAGTTGGAGATCCTTTGAGCTTCTTGTGGTATTTGTGGCTGGTTGTGGAATGTTGAGGGTGGATGACAGTTTGTTTTGGTTTGTGGCTGGGTTATTGGGTGGATAATAGCTGAAATTGGGGTAGTTGTTTTGGGGTTTTCTGTATGGATTGTGGTTAGTGTTTTGCTGGTTGTGGTTTGTATTTCTTGAGTTGTTTTGGTTTGAATTTTTCTGCCAAGGCTGCTGGTTTTGATTGTGGTTATCTCCCCATCTTAGGTTTGGGTGGTTTCTCCAAGAGGGGTTGTATGTATCTCCATGGAATTCATTCTGGCTGGATCCTTGTTTGTGCATGTAGTTCACTTGTTCCTGCTGCTGTTCTTCACAATTTTCCTCATTTTGCCCCCACCCAGCTGGTGGTTGGCTTGTGACATTCACTGATGCAACTTGTAAGCTGTCAATCCTCTTAGCCATCTGCTCAAATTGTTGCATGATTTGCTGGTGCATCATGATCAACGGAAACTTGTCTCTCAACAAATTTCCCTTCGGCAAGTATACCGAATTGTCGTCAAGTAAAAACTCACAATAGAGTGAGGTCAAATCCCACAGGGATTGATTGGTCAAGCAACTTTAATTAGAGGAATGTTCTAGTTGAGCTAAGCAGAAATTTAGTTGGGAAATTGCAGAAATTAAATGGCAGGAAAGTAAATAATAGAAAATGGAAATGCTGGAACTAAATGGCAGAATGTAAATTGAAGAAAGTAAATTGTAGAATCTTAAATGGGGAATTGGGGAGATGAGCATAAAAGTAAATGACAGAAGGTAAAGAGAATGGGTAAGATCAGAAATGGGGGATTCATTGGGCTTAGGAGATGTTGCATTCTCCGGATCAAATTCATTTTCATCTCTTCCTCAATCAATGCATTCATTGATCTCCTTGGAAATCTTAAGTGATTGGATCCCAATTCTTTGGCAACCCAATCTCTCTAAGCTTGAACAATTACCAAATTTCTTGATTTAATTGCTCATGGGAAGAGATGAAGTATGGTCACTGATTATACCACATGTATTTCCAAATCAAAGTGTTGGTAGGATTATATGTCACTATATCCATCCAAACCCCAATTCAGTCCAACATGAGAAAGCATTTCTAGCATGATCTCCTCATTCTTCTTCCAAGGTTCCGAGAAGATCCAAGTATGAATAGCCTCTTTTCCAAGACAACTACCCAATTGGATGAAGGTTAAAAGTTTCTAGTAAAATCAAGAGAAAAGAAAGAAGAAGAATAATGAAAACTATTAATGATCCATCAAATTACAACAGAGCTCCCTAACCCAATGAAAAGGGGTTTAGTTGTTCATAGCTCTGGAAATGGAAGATGATAGAGAAGAGTGCATTCTAAAAATTAATCTAGAAATTGTAGAGAAAGTAAAATATACAAGGTGTAGTTCTCAAGTTCTAGATCCCTTTTTAATTCAAAACTATCCCTATATATAATACTCTTCTGATCTTCTAGTTAGCTCTTCCAGTCTTGGATATGGGCCCTTGATCTTTAGTTGAAGCAGTTACAGGCTTTAGTGGGCTCAGCTTTGCTTGCAGAAAGAATGTGAGTTAGGCATGATGGGAAGTTAGTTAGGACGTTAGTGGCGTTAACATTAAGTGTAAACATGGGTTCAAAAGCATTAGTGACGATAACTTTGTCACTAACGTTCCAAACTAGTTGATCCACGTTAACTTCAACGTTAGTGGTACTAACATTACCACTAACGTAGCCTCTTAGCCCTTCGCAAGCGTTATTGACACTTACTTTTACCAATAACATTGCTCCTTGTCCCTCTCTTCCACGTTAATGATCCATGTTAGTGTAACTAACGTGGCCCTTAACGTGGGCATGCCAAGGCTCGAGAGCGTTAGTGACACTTACCTTTGTCACTTATGCTTCAAAATGCCCCTTTCTTCCACGTTAGTGCTTCACGTTAATGGCATTAACGTGACCATTAACGTGGGTGTGCTTGCCATCTCCAACGTTAGTGATAAAGGTTAGTGTCACTAACGTTGGCACATCATCCCTTGCTCCACATTACCCTTCACGTTAGTGGTAACGTAGGCAATCTTGGCCTGATCTAGCGTTAGTGACAAAGGTGAGTGTCACTAACGTTGGCGATCTCTTCTTTCTCCACGTTAGAGTTCACGTTAATTGGGTTAACGTGACTCTTAACGTGGCTATGTGTGGCCTTTTGGAACGTTAGTGGTTTTACCTTTACCACTAACGTTGGAGCTTCTCTTTTCTTCCACGTTAGTTCCCACATTAGTGTAACTAACATGGCAACTAACGTGGGTTATGATGGCTTTCGAAGGCATTATTGGTGGTAACTTTCACCATTAACGTTGCAAGCTTGCTCTCATTCCACGTTAGTGGTCACGTTAGTGAAGCTAACGTGGCTCTTCCTTGCTTCCTTTGTCCTGTAATCAAACAAACAAGGTGCATCAAAGCTTTGTTTCAAGTCATGAGATCATGCATCATCCTTTTTATCATTCAATTCATGCATAATTCTCATGAAATCATGTAAATTTCACAATGTTTGCTTGAATCAAGATGTAAGTGTATATTCACCCAAAACTTGCTTATTTACTAAGAAAATGCATGAAACTACCCAAAAATAGTAAAGAAAAAGGTCAGTGAAACTGGCCAAAATGCCCTGGAATCACAACACCAAACTTAAAGCTTGCTTGTCCCTAAGCAAATACTGAAACATAAGAATGATGAATGAAAGAACAAGAGAAACAAGTTCTTATTATAGAAGTCAAGTTCTTGGTCTATGGGGTTTCATGCATAGCAACTTAGGTTCATTCCTTCACTGGTTTTCAGGTCCTTATCATGCTCTTGAATACTCGCTCAAATGCATCCTATGAGATCCTTATTCATTGATCTCCCCCTTCTTTTCAGGGTTTATTGCATTCTTAGGCTAGGTGTTTTGTGAGGGGGCGACTCTTTAAGATAAGCTTTCAGCCAACACTCCCGAACCAGTTGGTTCAAGGTGCTAGGTGTTGAAACACCCCTAAGGACTTACTCCTTCAAGTCTCTTTCCCCCATACATGCACACCACAGGCATATGGTTTGATATTTTCTTTTCTTGAGGCCTTGGTGTCCAGCACCTCTTTGGGTTACTAAGTGTTCTGTAGCAAGGTTGCTCTTGATAGTGGATTTTCAGTTGATAATCCCGGAATAGTTAACCCAAGTTACCAAGTGATGAGGCACTCCTGAGAACTTATTCATCCAAGCAGATCCTTTGCACAGGAACACCAAAGACACATCCCTTAAGATTTAAACCCTTGGTGCCTAGCCTTATTTCTTATTCTTTTTCTTTCTTTTTCAAACTCTCACTGTTCTTTTCCATTTTCTCATTAGGATCTTGTTGCTTAGCTAGTCTCATAGAATGTGCTTCAAGCATAGGATTCAAAACATCTAGTTGCCTATATACCTTGTTGGTGGACCAACTTAGCTAACCAATTACCACTCCACAAACATTGAGAACTTACTTCACAAGATGAACCCCACTCTGGTTTTTCATAACATTTTTTTTTATTTAGCTTAAGGGACAAGCATACATTTAAGCAGGATGAAAACGAAAACAGGGAACTTAGACCAGCACACATATGACAAAATCAAAGAAAAAAAACACTAAATTCTAGTGACTTAAACTAAAGAATAACTATCAAAAGGGGCACATTCAAACTTCCAATTTAAACATTCCAAAGCAGATGGAATTAAGTAACAACACAAACTCTTGGTGGTGACTTCTAGCTCTCCCTTTGTTGTCATCATCTATAGCTTTTGTATCCTTCTTTGTCTCCTTGGATGATGGTGCATCGTTTTTCCAAGAGATTGATTGAATTCCTGCAAAGTTATTGGAAGTTGCTTGTTCCCCAAGCACTTGAGAAATAGTTAGCATGCATGTATGCTTGTGAATTTCTGAACTTAATTTGGTGTGTGAACACCAAACTTAGTTCCTTGCCTAATGCAACAGATCGAATACATGCAGAGAACCTCATGTGCTTTTATTAAGAAAATGGCTATGAACTAGAAACTAAGCTATTGTTAAGTAGTTTCCCTGATTGGTTGGAGCTAGTAGCTTGTCATTGAAGGGTGTAGTGTGATTCTAAATGAAATCTTTGGTGGAACACCAAACTTAGAATTACACATTCACCCTTGGATTGTTTTGGTGTGCAACACCAAACTTAACTCCTCACAATACAGGGAAAACTACTTGTAACCTTTATTGAGATAATCATGAAAAGAAAACTACCTTAGGTTGGGTTGCCTCCCAACGAAGCGCTCTTTTAGCGTCGCTAGCTCGACGATTTCTCTATTAGTTGAGATGATACTTCATTTTGGGGCTCTCCCCCATGTTGCCCATGTAGTATTTGAGCCTTTGTCCGTTCACAGTGGAAGTCCTCTTTGATCTTTCTTCCATGATTTCTATATGTCCATAAGGTGAGACCTTTGTGACAAGAAAGGGTCCTAACCACCTTGATTTGAGTTTTCCAGGGAAAAGTCTCAATTTGGAGTTGAAGAGGAGCACTTGCTGTCCTTTTTCGAAGCTCCTGGGTGTCAGATTGAAGTCATGCCTTCTCTTCGCCTTTTCCTTATAGATCTTGGCATTTTCATAGGCTTGAGACCTAAACTCCTCCAGTTCCTACAGCTGCAAGACTCTTTTTCACCAGCAGCATTGCTATCAAAATTTAGTAGCTTAAGAGCCCAGAGGTCTTTGTGTTCTAGCTCCAATGGTAAATGACAGGCCTTTCCATACACCAGTTGATATGGGGACATCCCAATTGGTGTTTTGAATGCCGTCCTGTATGCCCAAAGAGCATCATCTAGCTTCTTCGACCAGTCCTTTCTTGATGCTCCCACAGTCTTTTCCAGGATCCTTTTTAGCTCTCTGTTGGATATCTCGGTTTGCCCACTTATTTGGGGGTGGTAAGGTGTGGCAACCTTGTGTTTTACCCCATATCTTAGGAGAAGAGCTTCTAATGGTCTGTTGCAAAAATGGCTCCCTCCATCACTGATGAGAGCTCATGGGACTCTGAACCGGCTAAAGACATTCTTTCTGAGAAAGTTCATGACCACTTTGTTATCATTTGTTGGGGTTGCAATAGCCTCTACCCACTTGGATACGTAATCCACTGCCATCAAGCTATATTTGTTTGAATATGAGGTTCAGAATGGACCCATGAAATCGATTCCCCACACATCAAACAGTTCCAGCTCTAAGATGAAATTCTGTGGCATCTCATTTCTTTTGGGTAAGTTTCCAGCCCTTTGGCATTCATTGCAGTTCTTCACTAGTTCTTTGGCATCCTTGAAAAGGGTGGGCCAAAAGAATCCACTTTGTAGCACCTTGGCTGCAGTTCTCTCCCCTCCAAAGTGGCCTCCATAGCATGAGCCATGGCAGTTCCATAAGACCTCTCGTCCCTCTTCTTCTGAAATGCATCTTCTAAGGATTCTATCTGAACACTTCTTGAAGAGATATGGCTCATCCCAGATGAAATATTTAGCATCATTAATGAGTTTTCTTCTTTGATGTTTGTTGATCTCTGGAGGCAAATCCCCAGTTGCCTTGAAATTGGCAATGTCTGCAAACCAGGGTGCTTTGTGAACCGTCATTAACTTCTCATCTGGAAAGAACTCATTTACACTTGCATCATGTGTTCCACCTTTATCACGATGGATTATGGATAGGTGATCTGCTTCTTGTGAGGTTTGAAGACATTGAATGTAAGTTGTTCATCATGTATCCTCAGTATTAGCTCTCCTCGTTCCACATCTATAAGTGCTCTGGCTGTGGCTAGGAATGGTCTCCCTAATATGATTGGATGGAGGTGACTCTCTTCCATCTCCAAGATAACAAAGTCTGTGGGAAGGAAGTAGTTCCCAACCTTCACCAACACGTTTTCAACCACTCCTATTGCTTGTTTTTGAGTTTTGTCAGCCAACTTGATGATTACATCCAAGGGCGTTAGCTCATTGATCTGAAGCTTCTTCATGAGGGATAAAAGCATTAAGTTGATGCTTGCTCCCAGGTCATAGAGTCCCTTATCAATCACTGTTTCTCCTAAAGCACAAGGGATGTGAAAACTCCCTGGATCCTTCCTTTTTGTAGGAAACTCTGTTTGAATGAGAGCACTGCACTCTTTATTCATCAATATTGTTTGTCCTCCCTTTAGTGAATTTTTCTTGGTCAGCAGCTCTTTCATACACTTAATGTATGAGGGCATTTGTTGGAGAGCCTTGATGAATGGTATGTTTACATAGAGAGATTCAAACATGTCGAGGAACTTTGAGTACACTTTCCTTTCTACACCACCCTTGAGTCTTTGGGGAAAAGGTGCATTTGGGTTCAGAATCTCCTTTTCCCTTAACCCCTTATTCTGTGTAGAGTTGGTTTCTTGGTCACCTTCTTCTTGCTTCTCTACTGGAATATCTCGAGAGTGTTCTAAGGGTTTGTTCAGTTCTTCCTTACTCCCCTTATCACTTATAGTGACCATCTTGCATTCTTCCCATATTATTTTCTTTGCTTCACCTCTCGGATTTTTCTCCGTGTCACTTGGGAAGCTATCAGTAGGTTTGGGAATCTGCTGAGAGAGGTATCCCACTTGAGATTCTAGCCTCTTGATGGTGTCTCCCTGGTTTTTGATATTAGCTCGCACCTCATCCTTGAACACTCTATTGTCTTAGATTTCCTTTCATATACCTTCAAGTAGAGTCTCAATTCTGGAGAGTCTATCTTTGGATGGTGATGGTGAGTTGAGGTTGGAGGGGTGACAAGGGCCATTTTGGTTTTGATATGGATGTTGAGAGGTATTGTTGGGTGGGTGTTGATATGATCTATGTGTGGAATGTTGGTGAATTGCATTATTGTTGGGGTTGTGACGTCTCTGATCTTGGCCTTGATCTTGTTGATTTCCCCACCCAAAGTTTGGGTGGTTTTTCCAACCAGGATCATGGGTTTGCCTAGGTGAGTTCCCAATATAGTTGGCTTGCTCCCGGTCACCCTCTTCCTCTGTATTTACTCCTTCTTGAGCTGCTGATGAGGTGGTGGCTACTGTAACTTGGTTTCTTTCCATCTTCTTGGTAGGGTCAGCCAGCTGCTTGGTGATCATCTTGTTTTGAGCCAGCAGAGCGTCCATGTTGTTCAGCTCCATCACTCCTCAAGTGTTGCCCCTTTCAGAAGCATAGAAGTAGTCATTCTCAGCTACATTCTCAATGACATCTATGGCTTCTTCAATGGTCTTCTTCTTATTCAGAGATCCCCCGGATGAGTGGTCTACTGCCTTCTTTGATTCATAAGAAAGACCTTCATAGAAAATGTGTAGTTGCACCCATTCATTGAAGATTGAGGTGTGGAAAACGATCCGACACAAAACTCACCGGCAAGTGTACCGGGTCGCATCAAGTAATAATAACTCACGTGAGTGAGGTCGATCCCACAAGGATTGAAGGATTGAGCAATTTTAGTTTAGTGGTTGATTTAGTCAAGCAAACAAGAGTTGATTTGAGTGATTTATATTTGACAGAAGCTAAATTGCATGAATTGTAAAGGGAGAGGGGTAATTGACTGTAAATTAAAAGGCAAAGAAAGTAAAGAAGCTGAATCTCAAAGTGCAAGTAATATAAATTGCAGAAACTTAGATTGCAAGAAATATAAATGACTGAAACTTAAAGTGCAAGAAATGTAAATTTCTTGAATTATAAAAGGAATTGGGAATTGGGATTGCAGAAATTAAACAGGGAAAAGTAAATTGCAACAAGAAGGAAAGTAAAAGATGAATTGAATTGAAGTAGATCTTAAACAGAGAAGTAAATTAGCTTGAAGAAGCATTCAACAGATGGATTAAAATGAAATTTCAGAACTCAGGGGTCAAGAGACTAGAAAACTAAGTCTAGATCTCACTACCTTCCTTGATCCAATTCAAAGATCAATTGCAAGTGATTTTAAAATCAAACAGTAGAAGAAGCAAATTTAAATCTCAAATTCTCCAATGGTGCAGAGAAAGAACCAAAGAGATCTCAAGGTGAGATTGAGACAGAATTTCCTCAATTCTCCACACCCAAGACTCAAGTAAAGCTTTGTAGAAAAGAAAACTAGAAAACCCAGAGGAGAGGAGAACTCAATTCCCTTCCCAATTCTCCAGGATCCGAATACAAGCTCTCCAAATTACACTTCCAAATTCTAACAGAAGTGAAAAATTCAAAAGTAAAAGTTCACCCCATTCTAAATCAAACTAATTTCTATTTATACACTTCCTTCTAATGGTCTTGAAGCCTTGAATTTAGGCCTTGGCCTTGATGAAATTGGATTGAAGATAGCCTCAGTTGGTTGCTCTTGGACTTGAGAAGAAATCTGTTTGCAACTTGGACTTTGGAGCCTTCAAGTTTGAGTCAAAGTTTGAGGCAAACTTTAACTCAAACATTGGAGTGTTAAAAATTATGCAGAACGGTATTTTTCTGTCACTCACGTTTGAGTTCATGTTTGAGGTCAAACGTGAGCTCAAACGTGCTCCCTTCAAGAACATTGTGAAGCCAATGTTTGACCTCAAGTTTGAGGCAAATGTTGGTGTGAACGTTGGCTCTTCCCCTGGGTGTTAATTGTGCCAACGTTTGACCTCAAGTTTGAGGCAAACGTTGGCGTGAACGTTGGCTCCTCCCCTGGGTAGTAATTGTGCCAACGTTTGACCTCAAGTTTGAGGCAAATGTTGGCTCTTCCCCAGGGTGGTAATTGTGCCAACATTTGACCTCAAGTTTGAGGCAAACATTAGCGCAAACTTTGGCATCTCCTGGGTTCTTTCTTAAGCCAACGTTTGACCTCAAGTTTGAGGCAAATGTTGGCACAAACTTGAGCTTCCCTAGGATGGTTTTGCTGCCTTCTGCCATCCCCTTTCTTCAACCTTCCTCCAAGCCTTTTGGTCACCTGTCATCAATCAACAAATGCATAAAAGCTATGCTAAAATCATGAGACTTATTATCATCCTTGACATATAAGCAATTATAGCACAAAACCTCATGAAAATGCATCAATTTACTCATGGTTGATTGAATCCAAATGCACATGAATTTCCACCCAAATGGCTTACTTGTAACTCAAGAAAGTGTATAAAACCTATTAAAAACAAAGGAAAAAGACTAGTAAAACTAGGCTAAGATGCCTTGGCATCAAACATGTCTGGCGGGCACCTTCTTGTTAAGTCCTTAAACCTCTCCCATGCCTCATAGAGAGTTTCACCATCTTGTTGTCTGAAGGTTTGTACCTCAGCTCTCAACCTGTTGATTCTTTGAGGAGGGTAGAATCTCTCCAAGAATTTGTTCACCACATCTTTCCACGTTGTTAAGCTCTCCTTCGGGAAAGATTTCAACCATTTAGATGCTTTATCCTTGAGGGAAAAAGGGAACAGAAGCAGTCTATAGGTGTCAGGATGAACACCATTAGACTTCACAGTATCACATATCCTTAGGAAGGTGGTTAGATGTTGATTGGGGTCTTCTTGGGCACTTCCTCCGAATGTACAGTTCTTTTGAACGAGGGTGATGAGCTGGGGTTTTAGTTCAAAGTTATTGGCATGTATGGTTGGCTTTTGAATGCTACTTCCACAATTTCCTGGATTTGGATTGATATAAGAGCCTAGAACTCTTCTCTCTTACCCAACATGATTTGCTGGGCCTTCTCTGGCATGGTTGTGAGCTTCTTCTTCATGGTGATCCTCCATATTCTCCTCCATGTCTGTTTTAAAATACTCTTCCTCTTCCTCAACACCAACAACTCTCTTCCCTCTTGCTTCCCTCCTTAATCTAAGGAGGATCCTCTCAGGTTCAGAATTAAAGGAAGTTGAAACCCCGCTTCTTCTACCTGTCATACACCAACAAAGCAAAAAGCAAGAAAGGAAATGAATGAAGAAATTACTCTTGTTAGAATGGCTGTTAGTGTGAGTGGTGCAATGTATCAAACAGTTAGTGGGTTATTGAACTAAATTGTAAACAATGAAGAAAACACAAGAAAAGGGTAAGGGAAAAAAAAGAAGAAAATAGCTAAAACTGAAAGTAAATCACTTAGATGGAACAAAACAAAAGAAAATTGCTCAATCTAGTTATCCTCCAACTTAATCACTGTCGATACAAAATTAATCCCCGGCAACGGCGCCATAAACTTGATGCACGAAAACTTGTGTCTCAACAAATTTCCCTTCGGCAAGTATACCGAATTGTCGTCATGTAAAAACTCACAATAGAGTGAGGTTGAATCCCATAAGGATTGATCGGTCAAGCAACTTTAATTAGAGGAATGTTCTAGTTAAGCTAAACAGAAATTTAGTTGGGAAATTATAGAAATTAAATGGCGGGAAAGTAAATAACAGAAAATGGAAATGCTGGAATTAAATGGCGGAATGTAAATTGCAGAAAGTAAATTGCAGAATCTTAAATGGGGAATTGGGGAGATGAGCATAAAAGTAAATGACAGAAGGTAAAGAGAATGGGTAAGATCAGAATTGGGGGATTCATTGGGCTTAGGAGATGTTGCATTCTCCATATCAAATTCATTCTCATCTCTTCCTCAATCAATGCATTCATTGATCTCCTTGGCAATCTTAAGTAATTGGATCCCAATTCCTTGGCAACCCAATCTCTCTAAGCTTGAACAATTACCCAATTCCTTTGTTATACCACATGTATTTCCAAATCAAAGTGTTAGTAGGATTATATGTCACTATATCCATCCAAACCCCAATTCAGTCCAACATGAGAAAGTATTTCTAGCATGATCTCCTCATTCATCTTCCAAGGTTCCGAGGAGATCCAAGTATGAGTAGCCTCTTTTCCAAGACAACTACCCAATTGGATGAAGATTGAAAGCTTTCTAGTAAAATCAAGAGAAAAGAAAGAACAAGAATAATGAAAACTATTATAGATCCATTAAATTACAACAGAGCTCCCTAACCCAATGAAAAGGGGTTTAGTTGTTCATAGCTCGGGAAATGGAAGATGATAGAGAAGAGTGCATTCTGAAAATTAAACTAGAAATTGCAGAGAAAGTAAAATATACAAGGTGTAGTTCTCAAGTTCCAGATCCCTTTTTAATTCAAAACTACCCCTATATATACTACTCTTCTGATCTTCTAGTTAGCTCTTCCAGTCTTGGATATGGGCCCTTGATCTTTAGTTGAAGCAGTTACAGTCTTTAGTGGGCTTAGCTTTGCTTGCAGAAAGAATGTGAGTTAGGCATGATAGGAAGTTAGTTAGGACGTTAGTGGCATTAACATTAAGTGTAAACTTGGGTTCGAAAGTGTTAGTGACGATAACTTTGTCACTAACATTCCAAACTAGTTGATCCACGTTAACTTCAACATTAGTGGTACTAACGTTACCACTAACGTAGCCTCTTAGCCCATTCGCAAGCGTTATTGACACTTACTTTTACCAATAACGTTGCTCCTTGTCCCTCTCTTCCATATTAATGATCCACGTTAGTGTAACTAATGTGGCCCTTAACGTGGGCATGCCAAGGCTCGAGAGCGTTAGTGACACATACCTTTGTCACTAACGCTTCAAATTGCCCTTTCCTTCCACGTTAGTGCTTCACGTTAATGGAATTAACGTGACCACTAACGTGGGTGTGCTTGCCATCTCCAACGTTAGTGACAAAGGCTAGTGTCACTAACGTTGGCACATCATCCCTTGATCTACGTTACCCTTCACGTTAGTGGTCTTAACGTGACCACTAACGTAGTCAATCTTGGCCTAATCCAGCATTAGTGACAAAGGTGAGTGTCACTAACGTTGGCGATCTCTTCTTTTTCCACGTTATAGTTCACGTTAATTGGGTTAATGTGACTCTTAACGTGGCTATGTGTGGCCTTTTGGAACGTTAGTGGTGTTTACCTTTACCATTAACATTGGAGCTTCTCTTTTCTTCCACATTAGTTCCCACGTTAGTGTAACTAACGTGGCAACTAACATGGGTTACGATGGCTTTCGAAGGTGTTATTGGTGGTAACTTTCACCATTAACATTGTAAGCTTGCTCCCATTCCACGTTAGTGCTCACGTTAGTGAAGCTAATGTGGCTGCTAACGTAGCTCTTCCTTGCTTCCTTTGTCCTGTAATCAAACAAACAAGGTGCATCAAAGCTTTGTTTCAAGTCATGAGATCATGCATCATCCATTTTATCATTCAATTCATGCATAATTCTCATAAAATCATGTAAAGTTCACAATGTTTGCTTGAACAAGATGGAAGTGTATACTCACCCAAAACTTGCTTATTTACTAAGAAAATGCATGAAACTACCCAAAAATAGTAAAGAAAAAGGTCAGTGAAACTAGCCAAAATACCCTGGCATCACATCACCTTGTTTTGAGCTAGGATGGTGTCCACACTTTCCAACTCCAGTACACCCTTTCTCTGAGCTGGTTGGCGTTGTCTTTGATGAGCAAAGAAGTATTAATTGTTTGCCACCATATCTATGAGGTTTTGGGCTTCTTCTGCTGTCTTCATTAGTTGCAATGAACCTCCTGCTAAATGATCTAATGCTTCCTGAGCTTTCAAAGTCAATCCTTCATAGAAATTCTGAAGTATGTCCATTTTATTGAACATTTCAGGGGGGCATTTTCTAATCAGGGCCTTGTATCTCTCCCAAGCCTCATAGAGGGATTCTGCATCCATCTGTGTGAAGGTTTGCACCTCTGTCTTCAATTTGATAATCCTTTGAGGTGGGTAAAACTTGGCTAGGAACTTGCTCACTCTGCACCATCTGTGTGAAGGTTTGCACCTCTGTCTTCAATTTGATAATCCTTTGAGGTGGGTAAAACTTGGCTAGGAACTTGCTCACTAGATCCTCCCAGCTAGTGATGCTTTGTTGTGGAAAAGCTTCAAGCCACTGAGCAGCCTTGTTCCTCATTGAAAATGGGAACAGCAACAACTTGTATATGTCTGGATGTACACCATTAGACTTCACTGTATCACAGATCCTTGGGAAAGTAGATAAATGCTAATTCGGATCTTCTAGTGGGCTTCCTCTATAGGAGCAGTTATTCTGTACCAAAGTGATGAGTTGGGGCTTCAATTCAAAATTGTTTGCATTGACATTTGGGGTAAGGATGCTACTCCCATAATGCCTTGGATTAGCAAACGTATATGAAGCCAAAATTCTCCTCTGAGCTGACCATTGTTGTTGGCCACTCCCACTGGTGGATTTGTTGAATTTTCCTCCATTTCTTGGTTCTCTTCCTCTGATTCCTCGTCTCCAACAACTCCCTTCCCTCTTGCTTCTCTTCTTAGTCTTCTAAGAGTCCTCTCGTCTTGGTCACAAAAGGTAGGGATCTCTCTGCTTGCCTCTATCATACAATAGCAAGAAAAACAAACACAGAACCAGAAACCAGAAATAATTCACTCCACTAGAAGATGGCAGTTAATGGTTAGCTTAAACAAAAATTTAAACAGTTAATATACTTAATGGAAATAAAAGAAAATCAAAGAAAAAGTACTTTATCTAGACTATCACCCTACTTAATCATTGTCAATCTAGATCAATCCCCGGAAACGACGCCAAAAACTTGATGGGTGAAAAACGGTTCCACGCAAATGCACCGGTAAGTGTACCAGGTCGCATCAAGTATTAATAACTCACAAGAGTGAGGTCGATCCCACAGGGATTGATGGATTGAGCAATTTTAGTTAGGTGATGAATTTAGTTAAGCAAACAGTTGATGATTTGAGTGAAACTTGAATAGCAGAAGCTAAATTGCATGAAAATAAAAGGGAGAGGGGAAACTGACAGAAAAGTAAAGTGCAGAAGAGTAAATTGCATGAAACTTAAAGTGCAAGAAAGTAAAAGAGCTGAAACTTATATTACAAGAAATGTAAATGGCTGAAGCTTAAAGTGCAAGAAAACTAAATAACTGAATCTAAATTGATGAGAAATGTAAATTGCTTGAAGAATAAAAGGGATTTGGGAGCTGGGATTTAGAATTTAACAAGAAAATGCAAAATGTAATCATTTAGAGAAGTAGAAGATGAAATGAGTTGCAGAAGATCTAAACAGAAATGGAAAATTGCTTGAAGAAGCAAAATAGAAAGAAAACTTAGCTCAATTATAAAATCTAAAAGGGAAATTGAGGATCGAAGAGAAGCAATGAGATTAGAAAGTAGATCTAGATCTCAATTACCCCTTTGATCCAACAGAAAAGAAATTGCAGAAGAAATGTAAATGAAACAGCAAATGAAGCTCAAATCCAATTCCTCAATTCTCAGAATTATGCAGCAGAAGAGCAAAGATGAATTTCCGATCAAGAATTGAAATAGAATTCCTTCAATCTCAATCCAAAATTTAAAACAGAAAGTAGAGGTTGCAAAAGAAAGTAAAATGAAAATTGGAAATTAAAATCAAATCCAATTCTCAGAACAATTGAGAAGAGAGGTAAAAGGTGATTCTCAAGCTTAGAATCAATGAAGCTCTTCAATTTCAACACAAGTTTGAAGAACAGAAATTAAAGGTTGCAAAAGAAAAGAAAATGTAGAAAGAAAAACTCAGATCTCAATTCCCGAATTTAGAAAAATTCAAATCAAAGTGAAAACTAAAATGGAGATAAAGGTAAAACTACAAAATGAGCCAAAGATCCTTTACAAATCAAATTAACTCCTATTTATACACTTTCTATTTTTTATTTTTAGAATTTGGAGTAGGCTTTTCAAATTGTTGAAGAAGTGAATCCAAGATGGCTTTTTAATTGAAAATTGGACTAAGGCCCACCTTCCAGTGGAGCGCTCGGTTAAGTCAAACAACGTAGCGCTCACTTAGCTCCTTGTGCTTCCTTCGAACCAAGCCTCGTGCTAAGCTTCATAGCGCTCAGTGAAATGAAGTAACATAGCGCCCTTCTGCTTGTATTGGTCTCCCCCTTCGAGCCTTGCTGGCTTCAATTGCTAGCCATTTCTTTAGGCCAAAGTAGCGCTCAGTGAGGTTGAGCAACGTAGCACTACTTTGCTTTGCTTGTGTGCATGGTTCGAACCTTGGCTCCTTCATTGGCGAGTGTTACACCTTGCTTTTAATTTGGTGGGAGCCCGAAAACGTTGATTGATTCAACGTAGTGCTCTTGGTTTTGAGTGCTGGTACCTTGTTAAAATGCTTCCTTGTAGCGCTCAGTTAGATGAACCAACGTAGCGCCCTTGGCCTTTGCTTGGCGTCTCCATACTAGCGCTCAATTAGAGAGCACTGTGCTCAATTAGAGAGTGCTGCTTCCCTTGCTTTCTTGGTGCTTTATTTTGGCACTCCGTTGGATTTTTTAGCGCTGGCCCGTGCCCCTTTGGTGAGCGCCATGCTTTAATGTCTTGGGTCACGCTTTTCAAAGCGAGGTCTAAGGTCCAAAGCGTGCTCTGAGATTCCTTTTTCCTTTTTTTCATCATTTCTTCACGTACAAGTAATCAAAACAACAAATCAAAGCATCACTAAATTCACAAGATTTCTAAATCATTCAAAAACCAACTAATTCTCGCTTAAACCTCATGATTTTGTGGCAAATAATTGATGGTTGATTGAATTGACATAACTATGCAAATCCACTCCAAATCACTTACTTATAATGCAAGAAAGTGTATAAAACCTAATGAAATAAGTGAAAAATGCTTGAAAAGCTAGCATAAGATGACTTGTCATCAACAACAAAGGCAAAGGAGTGACATTGAAGAGATCAAGCACCACATTGGATCCTCAAGGAGAAGCACTAGCCACCACCATTAAAGGTGGATTCATTCTCTTTATCTCCTTTTCTTTTGTATTTTTCTGTTTTCTATTATATTGTATTTTCTGTTCTCTTATTCTTGTTGCATGATCATTTGCATTGATATCTTAAAGTTGTAAAATGTTCCATATATCTCTCACCTTGCTTAAAAAGAAAATTTTTTTTTAAAAGAATTGAGAGATACATGAATTTCAAGTTTAAAATAAGAGTAGTTCAATTATCTTGATGTGGTGGCATTACTTTTGTTTTCTAAACGTATGAAGAAACAGTGCATATTTGAAGTTGGAATTTTAGAATGCTGACTCTTGAAAGAATGATGAAAAAGGAAAAGTATTATTGATAATCTGAAAAATCCAAAAAAATTGATTCTTGAAGCAAGTGATAAACCCCAATTTTGTGGTTTATCTTGTATTGAATTTAGGGGATTTTATCAACTTTTCTCACATATATTCAATGAAAAAGTATGGTTTTGTGAATTTCTCCTAATTTGTGCTTTAGAGTAAAACCATGCTTTTTAGGCCTTTAAATTGCTAATTTTAATTCACTTTAATTCCATTCGATGCCTTGATATGTTTGTTAAGTGATTTCAGGATTATAAGGCAAAGATTGGGTTGAAGAAATGACGAAAAAGCATGCAAAAATGGAGAATTCATAAAGAAATGAGGATTTGCTGAACTCAAGGCCACGCGCATGTGTCACCCACGCGTACGCGTGAGAAGGATATTCGCCAGCGACGTGCACGCGTCACCCACGCACACGCGTAAAGAAGAATTTTTCAATGCAACGCGTACGCGTGACAAGCGGCACGTGACTTCTCTAAAGGCAACACGCTAGGGGCGATTTTTGAGCTCAAGGAGTCCTAAATCCAACTCATTTCTGATGCTTTTGAACCCAATGATTGCAAGGGAATGGAGGAAGGTGTCATAGTATAGTTTTTATCATGTTTTAGGGTAGAATTCTAGAGAGAGAGGCTCTCTCCTCTCTCTAGAATTTAGGGTAGTTTAGGTTAAATTTTCTTAGATCCAACTTTTAATTCTTGTTTTTATTTCAATTCTCTTTATATTTTAGTGTTCTATCGTCTTAATCTTCTTAGTTTTTCTTGTTAATCTCTTATTTTGCTCTCTTTTATGTTTATGAACCCTTGTTGGATTTTAACTTTCTTTTAATGTAATTTCATGTTTCCATGTCTTTATATGTTTATCTTACTTGCTGTTGTCGATTTCTTGCTTTTGTTAGTTATAGCTTTCATTAATTCTTGCATTTTATGATGTTTACTTTTATTGCACTCTAGGTGTTTGATAAAATGTTTTCACTAGTTTTAGAGTAGTTTTCTTTACTCTTGGCCTAGGCTAAGGGAATTGAGTGACCTTGAGTCATTGGGTCTCATTGAATTGGTGAGTTGGGAACCCTTAGTGGTCAATTTGATAACCATTGACGCTAGCCGACTACTAAGTCAATTAGTAGCTAGGTTAGGACTTATGGATTGATGTTGATCAAGCCTATTTGACGTACTTCAAGCGTTGAGGTAGACATTGTATGTACTTCAAGCATAGAAGTAGAGTTAATTGGTTGGTCCCTCATAATTGTCAATATATGGTTTCTAGACAGGGATGGTGATCTCAATTCCCATTCCTTAGCCAAGAGTTTTTTGTTTTTCCTTTATTAGTTCTTGTTCGTTACCTTCTTGCTATTTACTTTTCTTGTTAATTACCAAATCAAACCCCCTTGTTCCTTCATAGACAATAATTGATCACTTCATTGCAATTCCTTGTGAGACGACCCGAGGTTTGAATACTTCGGTTTATTTTCATTGGGGTTTGTACTTGTAAAAACCACTTTTAAAACTTTGATTGAGTATTATTTTTTGGTTGGGAACTATACTATCAACGGAATTATTTTGTGTGAAATTTCTAACTGACAAAAATACTCTTTCAAGTTTTGGGCGCCGTTGTCGGAGAATTGCAATGGTGTTATATTATTGGCTATTGTGAATATGTTTGCCTTTTGCTTGTTTGTTGGTTTTTGTTAGGCTTAAGGCTTTGTTGTTTATTTTTGTTAGCTTTTGCTTTTATTTGCCACTATGAATTCTTACCCTTTTGGCTATGAGTGTGGTTACAACTATGTCGTAGGAAATGGGAACTACAATAAGAACATGCATCAAGGATGGAACAATCAAAGATGGGAGAAGCCTCAAGGATTTGATCAACCCTCTTGGCAACAACCCTCCCAAATGTGCTATGAGCAAGAGCCATTTCAAGATGCATACCAATCAAATGGCTATGGTAGACTCCTTTGTGATTATCAACAACCACCACCATATGCCTATGAACCCCCTCCTCAATATAGCCCTCAACCATCATACTCACAAGCCCCATACCACCAAACACCTCTATATGATCCTAACCCATATCCACCATACCAACCACCACAATTCCAACCCCAATACCCTCATGAACCACCACCTCCATACTATTACCAAGATGAACCACCTCCCATGTATGAGAACTTTCAACCACAAGATGAATTTTTCTTTCCACCACAACCCTCCATGGAAGAACACCTATATCCATCCATCCAAGACCAATATGATCCTACTTATACTACTCAATCAGAACAAGAGCCAAGGGATCACTTCAAGGAAGCAATGGATTGGCTCCAAGTAATCATCCATCAAAAAGAGCAAGAGGAAGCCCAAAAGACGTACAAAACTATCATGGCTAACCTTGCCAAAATTAAGGAGATGGGATATGTCTTGCAACAAGTGAAGGAGGAAGAGATCCTTGAAGAAGAAGTGGTTGGAAACCTAGAGGAAGTTGAACAACAGGTGGATTTCAAATTTGAGAACACTTTTACAACAAGTGATGTTGTTGATGACTTTGTGGAAGTTGTTGAACCTTCTTCCACTGAGCTAGGAATTGATGTTGAGGAGGATAATGCGCAACCTCCAAGGCTTAGTATGAATGATGAAAGATTGGAAGAGGTTGAGCAAGAAGCAAGCTCCATCATTGAAGATGATTCCACACCAACCAATGTGTCTTTTGGAATTGATGAACCTCCCTTATTGTGTTATGGAATTGATGACAAGGAGGACCGTGCACAACCTCCGACATATAGTTTGAGCAATGAGGGATGTATAGAAAAAAGTTGGTGAACAAGGAATTGACATTGAAGATGCTTGCCAAAAAGTAGAGGTAGTGAGGGAAGAGAACAAGGGAATGACACTTGCAAAACCATTGGAGACATCCCTTCCTAAGTCACCATCCAACATAACACTCAAGTGGGTAAAATTCTTATCCCTAAGTTTTATTTTCCCACTTGAATATGGTTTGCTTAAAACGGATGGGCAACTTAGAATTCTTTGTGGATTGAAGAGTAAGAGAGAATTGTGTAATGGTTGGAAAAATGATGTTAGGCTCATCAACGTTGAACCCTCAAGGCATAGGTTCCATGGTTGGAAGAGTGCCAAATTGTATGGGTCTAGGAGGAGAATTTGGTGCTCTAATGAGAATTCTATGTGCCTACCACCCGGATGGAACAATAATGATCAATTAGAAGATGGGTGTGAAAATAAGATATGGAATCCCGGATCACAACATGAAGACCAATTTTGGGAGCTCATATTTTGGGAAGAACTTCACCCAAACTTGGTGAAATCGGTTGGAAATTCTGACAACCGTTTGAGGAACAAGCATCCTTGGAGGTTCAATGATGAGTACAAGCATAAACTACCTTGACAAGGAGCCTTCCAATAGTACTACTTAAGGACTTAAACTAAAAGTGCTAGGTGAGAGACACCCCACCATGGTAAACTCTTTCCATTCTTTTGTATATATAATCAATGGATGAATTGACTTGCCATTGTAGGTAGTTTTTCTTATTTTCTATACTCTTGTACATATTGCTTTGATTGCTAGGTTGCTTACTAGGTTCATGCTTTGATTAGAATAGTTGTTTCGAATTGCATTTTGCTTGAAGTGCAAGTTTTGTTTGTTTGGTCTTTGAAATTTTTTCAAAAACTAAAAGATTTTTGTTAAATTTAAATTTTAGTTGATTTAGAATGTTTATAGGTTAGAAAAGTGCCTTGTTTCTATTTTATGCTTTTTTTTTAAAAAAAGGGCGCGCCACACGTGAGCGTGGCCGACGTACACGCGTCGTATGCTATGATGGGACTCCTGGTACAAAAATCAGAGAGTTGTGCTAGAGTGGTGCTGCTTTTATGCGAATAGCACAATTTAGCTCCATGCGTACGCGTGGGTTATGCGTACGCGTGGGTTATGCGTACGCGTGGACAAAGCACGCGCGTCACCTTTGGCCCTGTTTCTCTTTCTTCTCCTTTCTTCTTCCTTCTTCTTCTTTCTTCTCTCCTTCTTCTTTTTTTCTACCTTTCTTCTTCTTTCTTCTTCCTTTCTTACTTTCTTCTTCTCCCTCTTTTTAAATTTTTACTTTTTATCTTTCTCATCTTTCATTTTCTTTTGTATGTTGCTTTTGCTTATTTTCATTCATGGCATTTTAATTTTGTTTTTAAAGCTTGTTCTTATTTTCTTTTCTAAATTTCTTATTTTAATATTGGTGTTGAATTCTCCTACTCAATTATTGAGAATTTCTTAGTTAGTTTTGGTGCTTCTTGACTTGTTTGATATTGATGGGTGATAAAATTTCTAAGTCAATGCTTAACCTTTGATGATTCTTGCATCCTTTGTGCATTGATCTGAACTTGCATGTCTTTCATGACCCACTCTTTCTTGTTTGAACTTGATGCTCAACATGCTCTTCATGTCATTTACTTATACTTTGACTTTACTCTTGCATCAAGTAGTAGTTGATATGCCATTTGCTTATATTGCTTTCTCACTCACAGGTTGTAGCTACCATGTAGTTGAGAACCCTACTCTTGTTTGGCATTAGCCCCTGCCTATGTTCTGTTTGCTTTGATATCTTTGTTGTAATATTAATTTTCTTTCTTTTTCTCTCCTTTTAAGTTGGCCACCAAAAATAGGGAAAGGGAAAAGCTTCTAAATGAGGCAACAAGCAAGTGCATCTGCACAACCTTTTGAAGGAGCTCATCAGTTATAGCAACCCATCCACCTTACTCTTTTTTGCATGCACCGATTCTGGAACATGGTTTTTGAGCTAAGAACACACAAGCATGTGAGTTTTGAGCCCAATTGTGTGGTTACATCATATAACCACTATTTTCATTCTTGTGTGTGATTATTCTCTTTCTATGATTATAATCTTTGATTTGTTTGATTCTTTATGTCCATTATTCCATGTATACATGCATTTATATGATTAAGGCCATCACTTTAATAGCTCACTTACCCAAATAGCCTACCTTTCATCAACCACTGTTAGCCAATCTTGAGCCTATTTAATCCCTTTTGTTCTTAATTTTAGCACATCACTACCCCTAAGTAAAAAACAATAAATGTCCCTTAATTTGGATCTTTGATTAGCTTAGGCTAGTGAGGGTGTGTATCATTTGGGTATGAGAAACTTGGAAACATTGGTTGAGATAAAAGTGCATTTTGTATTTTTGTTGAAAATCATAGGATTGGGTACAGATGACATGTCATCTTGTGCATATTTTTTATGCTTTTTCACAAAAGAAATTAATAATTAGTGCTTAAATATTGAATATTTTTGTGCTTAAATAGTATATTTCTTTGATCTTTTGATTTTATAAACTTTGTAGGAAATAAGTGGAAAAAGAAGAAAAAAAAGCACAAAATAAGCTAAAAACGAGAAAAGAGAAATTCTGGGGCACACTTTGAAGCTGGAGCACACTTTGGAGCCTTAGGCCACGCTTTTAAAAGTGTGTCCCATGACTAAATCTAGGAAGCATGATCTGTTTTCACAATCAGTGCTCATTTGCAAAGAGAGCGCTATGTTATCTAAGTGAGCGTTTTCGAGCAAGCTTCGAATTTGGATTTGAAGATTTAGTATCGACGCGCACGCGTACATGACGCGCACACATCGATGTTGCAACTTTGGAAGGCCACGCGTACGCATGCATGACACGTACGCGTGGGAGCGCCATTCATAAAGATCCACGTAAAGGCGCGGATAGTAGGAGTAGGAGTAGAATAGAGGCTCAGGCTAGAGGATTTGAGACTCCAGAGCTCTCTTGGAGGATTAGAGACTCTAGAGATCTTAGTATAGTTGATACACTATTCTATCCTACACTTTTACATTTCAATTGTATTGAATTCAGTTTATTTTTATTGCAAATTTCAATTTTCTGCACTTCTATTTCTCTGCAACTTTACATTTCTGTTCATAATTCAGTCTGATTTAATTTTCCTGCAATTCAAATTTCCTGTTACTTGTTCTTGAGTTCTTTTTAATTGCTTGATTTACTGCTTTCTTTAATTTTCCTACACCTGAAGCCCTTTACAGTTGATGCAATTTACTTTTCTTGCCATTTAAGTTACTGTTGTTTACATTCTGCACTTTAAATTCCTTGCAATTTACTTTCTGTTGATCAAATCTCACTCAATTCACCACTGTTAGCTTAACTAGACTAATCACCTCACTAAAGTTGCTTGATCCAGCAATCCCTGTGGGATCGACCTCACTTCACGTGAGTTTTACTACTTGATGCGACCCGGTATACTTGCCGGTGAGTTTGTGTGGAATCGATTTTCCCTCATCAAGTTTTTGGTGCTGTTGCTGGGGATTGATTTAGATCGACAATGATTAAGTGGGTGATAAGTCTAGATTAAGCATTTTCTTTGTTTTTGTCCTTTTAATTTTCTGTTTTCTGCTGATACTAAGGTGTTTGTGTTTTTGTCTCACTAAGCAAATCTCATCTGAGACATGAATTTCAGTTTTCTTTGATGATTGTGTTTTAAAAAATTCAAATGGAGTTCAACTCATCTTTTGATAAAACAAATTTCATGGGATATTACCCACCATCACAATATGATTCAAGTCATTATTCTAATGGTGGTTGGGAATATCACCAAGAAATTACAGATTCTGAGCAATCCAATCAATGGGGATATGCTTCAGAGCCACAAAATGGTCAAGACAATTCCATGGGATACTACCCAACACCACAAAATGATTCATGTCATTATGCTAATGGTGGATTGGAGTATCAACAAGGAATGATAGAGTATGAACATCTTTCAGAGCCACAAAATGACTCATACTGTTATGACAACTACACAAATTATGGCTGGGAGGGTCAAAACCAAAGACATCTTAATGATCCATATTTTGCTCATCAAGAGACATCATCATTTGATCGTGGTGACAATACATTCATGCAAGATTGCTCTCCAATGCCACAAAATGATCCACACTGTGATGAATTCAATAATGATTCAAGTGGTGGTTGGGAGGACCAAAATCAGAGAGAATTTGACAATTCATACTCCACTTATCAGGAGCCATCATCACTTGAGCATACCTTCAATTCATTTATGCAAAATTGTCCAATCTCACCTTCCAGTTCCTCATTTGAAAATTCTTCATCATTTGAGTATGCCTCAACACAAAGTGTCCTCCAAAATCAATACAACTCATTTCTCCAACCATAAAATTCATTTCACCACACAGAAAACTCATTTCAATATTCACAAAATTCATTCCATACCCCCTCAAAACAACTTCACCACAATACATCCATGTCCATAAAATTACTCTCAACCTTCATCTCTTGAGCTAGCAGAGGATCTCCTTCAAAAGTCCAGAAAATTATTGGAAAGACAAGAACAATCCTGGAAAAGGCAAGAAATCCTCTTCAAGATGATGGATGGGCACTTAGAGCAAATAAGGAGAAACTTTGGATTGCCAAGCATTGAGGATGAAGACCAATTTATGGGTGAGAAAGTGGAAGAACAAATGAAAGAGGTCCCTGTGTCAAGAGAAATTCCAATAAAGAATGAGGTTGTGGAAGTATATGAGCCTAGGATTCCATATCCACAGAGGCTAATTGAAGTGACAATGGAACATGAAAATTCCCTCCCAAAGGACTTAATGGAAAACATGAAGAAGAAATGGTGGAAGACAATCAAGGAAGTCCACACTTAATTGAAGCAGAGAGTTACATAGAGAAAGGGTTCATTGAACCACCAATGCAAGAAGCTTCTGAGGAAGAAAACACTCCAACAATCACACAACCACCAAGTCTTGATATCCAAGAAGTGAAGGCAACTAACATGAACACCGAGAAGGGGATTGTGACCAAGCCACAATTGATCATATCCATGAAGAAAAAAAGGTCAACTATAAGCAATCCAACCCCTAATCCAGCAAGCAAGTTCAATCAAGCAAATAACAAAAGGAAGCTTGCTAAGAGGAGACCAAGAAAGGGGACACTGACTGGCTTTTCTCTTCCCTTGAGGTCATTCCTCTTGACAAACTGGAAGAAGAGGAAGAAAGTGAAGAATAACATGTCAAGCTAATGACACTAAAAGAGCGCTTGTTGGGAGGCAGCCCAACCTTAGGTAACATTTCATTTCTTTGCTTGTTTATTTTCTCTCTTTGCTTTGTTTATTTTCAATAAATTGGCATATGATTACATTCTAAGTTTGGTATTGTCCTGTAACAATCTATTTTCAATCTTTTAGGATGATTGCATCAATTCTAAATTGAAAGTGTCACACTGAGTTTCTAAGTTTGGTGTGCTACTTAATTTTCTATGCAATAAATCCAACAACATCACTTGTCTGCATAATCATAATGCCTTTGCAGTGTTAACTTTCTTTCTTTCTGGTTTGACACTTTTTCATTCTCTTTGTTTTAGTTATATCTTTTTTTCAATGCTTTCTTTTATTTTGCTCTTTAACTGTTTTTGTTAATACCTCACCAAGAAATCCTTATTCGTGACAGATTCTTCGCTTGGTGATTGTATTTAACATATAAAAGTTTCATTTGCTTGGTTTTACGTCAAATAAATTGACATGTAATTGCATCCTAAGTTTGGTGTTGCTATGCAACAAAATTTATTTCTAATCTTTACTGGATACTTGCATTAATTCCAAGTGAGAGTGTCACACTAAGTTTGGTGTGCCACTTATCTTTTATACAATGTATCATGCACACCCTCTTATTTTTGCAATCACAATGTCTCTGTCTCTTGTGCCTTCATTATTATTTTTCATTTTGCTTGCTTAAACACATGTATTGCTGACATTTTATTGTGTAAGACACTGATGGTCCATTCTAGACCCCATCACCATTGTTCTAATTGTTTCTTGAGGATGAGCAAACACTCTAAGTTGCTATGAGAAGGGGAAGAATAGGAAGAAATTGACAACAATAGTGAAGATGAACTACAAGGTGGTAAAGTTCTTTTTCCTCTTATTTGTTTCCAGTAATTTAAAGAGCATGATTGTCTTCTATCTTCTATGTATGCATGTGTGTTGTGAATAAGCATAGCTAGATTGCTGATTTGTAACATCTTGCTATGACATTATGACTACCATCTTGAATTTTGTAAGTTCAAAAGCAATAAAGCATCATGATCATAAACAAACAAGGAATTAAAGAAGAACTTAGCATGGACATATAAGTATTGGAAGGCTAGTATGATCAATTGTTGCTCAATTGCATTAGACTTTATTTAATTGAAGCTTTTATCTAGAACATTTTAGGACATTTTTGAAATCATGAAAACCTTGAAGAAGCAATTGCAAATTAAGGCAAGAAAAGAAAAAGGGAAAGAATGAGAAAGCTGAAGGCTCTGACTACCAATGACAATTCATTTGTTAAGTACTTGTGGTATTTATGTATCAAGCAAAAAGCTTGAAAACAAAACACTTAGAGTCAAGGCTAGGCTCAAGTGCAAAAGCACTCCCTCAAAAGCTCAAGACTCTGAGCATCAATGATTAGAGAGAAAAGAAAAGAAACAAATGAGCTTAAAGAAATCCTCTAATTAAATGCTTGTGGTGCTTATGTATCAAGTGGTAATACTTGAAAACAAAGCATTTAGAGTCGTAGCTTTGTTACAAGCACCCAAAAGGAGAAGCTAATAAAAAAATCAAAAGCTTGTTTCAAGGAAGAAATATAAGGAAAAGATTTCATAAAATGAGCTAGATAGAAGCATCAATCATTTACATTTCTTTTGTGATTGTAGCATGCATAGAAAACTAGCCAACCATGAACATCAACTTGCTATTCTTCTCACCTTGGTTTGTCAAAACTTACTGCATGATTCTTTTCTTGCTTGAGGACAAGCAAGGTTTAAGTTTGGACTTGTGATGACATGCCATCTTATGCATATTTTCTATGCTTTTTCACAAAAGAAATTATTAATTAGTGCTTAAATATTGAATGTTTTTGTGCTTAAATAGTATATTTCTTTGATCTTTTGATTTTATAAACTTTGTAGAAAATCAATGGAAAAAGAAGAAAAAAAGCACAAAATAAGCTAAAAAGGATAAAAGAGAAATTCTGGGGCACACTTTGAAGCTGGAGCACACTTTGGAGCCTTAGGCCACGCTTTTAAAAGCGTGACCCATGACTAAATCAAGGAAGCATGCTCTGTTTTCACAATCAGCGCTCATTTGCAAAGAGAGCGCTATGTTATCTAAGTGAGCATTTTCGAGCAAGCTTCGAATTTGGATTTGAAGATTTGGTATCGACACGCACGCGTATATGATGCACACGCATCGATGTTGCAACTTTGGAAGGCCACGCGTACGCGTGCATGATGCGTACGCGTGGGAGTGCCATTTATAAAGATCCACGCAAAGGCGCGGACAGTATGAGTAGGAGTAGAATAGAGGCTCAGGCTAGAGGATTAGAGACTCTAGAGCTCTCTTGGAGGATTAGAGACTCCAGGGATCTTAGTATAGTTGATACACTTTTCTTTCCTGCACTTTTACATTTCAATTGTATTGAATTCAGTTTACTTTTATTGCAAATTTCAATTTTCTGCACTTCTATTTCTCTGCAACTTTACATTTCTGTTCATAATTCAGTCTGATTTAATTTTCCTGCAATTTAAATTTCCTGTTACTTGTTCTTGAGTTCTTTTCAATTGCTTGATTTACTACTTTCTTTTATTTTCCTACACCCAAAGCCCTTTACAGTTGATGCAATTTACTTTTCTTGCCATTTAAGTTATTGCCGTTTACATTCTGCACTTTAAATTCCTTGCAATTTACTTTCTATTGATCATATCTCACTTAATTCACTACTGTTAGCTTAACTAGACTAATCACCTCACTAAAGTTGCTTGATCCACCAATCCCTGTGGGATCGACCTAACTTCACATGAGTTTTACTACTTGATGCGACCCGGTATACTTGCCGGTGAGTTTGTGTGGAATCGATTTTCCCTCATCAGGTACATATTCATGCACTAAATGTTTCAACCATATGCATTGATGCTCTTGTATATATTTTATCTTGAAAAAAACAACAATGTAAAAAAAATAGAAAAATAAAAAAAAGAAGAATATATAGAAAAAGGAAACAATAAAAAGGTGACAAAATACCCCAAGACGAAGCCAATAATAATCAATGCATATGGGTTGTGAATTGAAAGAAAATGCATGAGTGTGTGAAAAAGTGGGAATCATGGGTAGTTAGGTTGTGTATTAGAATTGTATAGGTTGTTATGTGTCTTGGGTGAGAGCTTACGTTAATCAAAGATTCAAATTTCAAGCTCACATGAGCATATGCATCCCTACCTGTTCATACCTTGGGTCGAGCTATGCGTTCCGGTAGGACGAAGACCAGAACGACTGACCTCTTATAAGGTTGGTCATCACTGACCTCTTCCTAAAGAGATCGGCCAAATCACTAGAGGCCTAAAATAGGCCCAGGACCGAAGGACACAACACACCTCAAAGGCAGCTGGCCAAAGATAAGGGGACTATAAGATAACTAACTTATCTCAAGGAAAGTCACACCACATTACTATAAATACACTGAAGCACCCAGGTATAACTCATACTCTGATTCTACACCAAAAACCTACTCAAAGCCCGTGCTAACTTAAGCATCGGAGTCTCTTGTAGGTACCACCACCCTCTGGTGATCCAGGATCAGCAACATCTTAAGGCTCGGCAAGTCGGACATGACAGATCCGGCAATAATAGCAGATCTCCTCCGAGATCAACCTTCAGTTTCAGGTAACCCACGGAACATTGGCGCCGTTGCCGGGAAACCTGGAAGTCATCCCATCGTCATGAAGGACAACCTTGACAATGATCACAACTCTGGCTTGGAAGACAAAATGCCGCATAAGAACACGGATACCATACCAAAAGACACACCTTAAAACAAGGGAGACAAACAACCCCCAAATAAAAAAATTTTGGAGGCCATCCGTGAACAACAGAATCGCCTTAAACAGCTAGAACAAGAAGCCGACCGGCAGCGGGAGGCTGAGCGAGATCTATGAAGAGAAACCAGGAGGCGTCGAGAGCTAAAAGATAAGCTCCTCATACTCGAGACCGACTTCAAAACAAAAGCTACTCGGTCCAATCGCGAAGCTAGCCCCCGCAAGGACCAAGATCCATTCACAAAGGAAATCATGAAAGCTAAAGTCCAAAAAGACTTTAAAGCCTCTAATATGACTCCCTACGATGGTACGTCTGACCCAAGTCATCATCTCAGCAACTTTAGAAGTCGGATGTATCTTACGATGCCACAGATGCAGTTCGTTGTAAAGCCTTCCCGACTACCTTGACCAAAACAGCAATAAAGTGGTTTGACAGTTTGCCGCCAAGGTCAATAGCAAGTTTCGATGACCTTGCCAAGAAATTTCTAGCTAGATTCTCTATCCAGAAAGACAAAGCCAGGCATGCCCCAAGCCTGTTAGGGAATATGCAAGGAGAGTGGGAAAGCCTCCGCAACTACATGGAAAGATTCAACAAAGCATGTCTGGACATACAAAGTCTGCCAACAGAAGCAGCCATCATAGGTATCACCAATGGCCTGCGAGAAGGACCCTTTAGCCACTCCATATCCGAAAATCACCTAACATCTCTGAATGAGGTACAAGAATGGGCAGAAAAGTATATTAATATGGAGGAGAACTCTCGATTAGGAGAAACCTCAAAATCTGGATTCTCCTACCTACCTCGGGACAAGGATAAAGAGTCCAGGAAAAAAGAAGACCAGCCTACTGAAAAACCTAGAAAATACCACAACTACACTCCCCTTAGGGTGTCCCTTATGGATGTCTACAGAGAGATATGCAACACTGAGAGGATCCCTCCGCCTCGTCTGATTAAGGATGAAAGAGTAGGAAGACGGACAGAGTATTGCGAGTACCACCGAGTTTACGGGCACCCTACCAACGAGTGCTACGACCTGAAGAACGTTACAGAAAAGGTAGCCCGGGAAGGAAGACTAGACAGATTCTTGTCCAACAAAACAGATGAACCAAAGAAAAGAAGAAAGGACGAAGAGATTAGACGAGCTGAATGTCCTCCTCACACCCCTGAGAGGCATATTCACATGATAAATGGAGGATTCTCAGGAGGAGGGATCTCTAAATCGTCGCGTAAAAGACACCTTAAGGAGGTATACCATGTTGGAGGAGGGGACAGATCGGCCGACCTCCCCACTATTACCTTCACTCAAAAAGATGCCGCAGGCATCATCCCAGGGCATGATGACCCCGTGGTTGTTACCATAATACTTGTCAATGCCAACCTCCACCGAACATTAGTCAACCAAGGAAGCTCTGCAGATATACTGTTCAAATCTGCCTTCGACAAGCTCGGTTTACAAGAAAAAGAACTCAGAGCATATCCAAATAGCCTATACGGACTAGGAGACGCCCAAATTCAACCATTAGGGTATATCCCACTACACACAACCTTTAGAAAGGGAACTCGGTCTAGGACGATAAGCATAGACTACATTGTAGTTGACGTGAGCTCAGCCTACAATGCTCTAATAGGTCAGACAATGCTGAACCAGCTCGCCGCTGTGGTCTCCACTCCACACCTATGCATGAAGTTCCCAACTACGGAAGGGATCGCTACCATAAAGGAAGACCAAAAACTCGCGTGACGCTATTATAACGATAGTCTAAACCTTAAAGGTGACCCCAGAGGAAAGGAAACCAATACTATAGAACTCGGGGGAATTCGAGCTCATGAAAAACTCCGCCCTCAACCAGAAGGTGAAACCAAAGAAGTACAAATTGGAGACACTCAAGACAAAACGACAAGTATAGGGGCGAATCTAAAAGAAGACTTAAAGGAACTCCTAATAAAGCTCCTAAAGGATAACTCTAACCTCTTTGCATGGAAGGCTGCTGACATGTCTGGTATTAATCCCGAACTAATATGCCATAAGTTAGTGGTATATCCAAGATCTCGGCCAGTACAGCAGAAACGTAGGAAACTTGGCCCGGAGAGGTCGTAAGCTGTAGAGGAGCAGGTACAGGCCTTGTTGGATGCAGGGTTTATAAGGGAGGTAAAGTACCCATTATGGTTAGCCAATATGGTATTGGTCAAAAAGTCAAATGGGAAGTGGCGGATGTGCACTGATTACACCGACCTTAACAAAGCCTGCCCAAAAGATCCCTACCCACTCCCGAACATAGACATACTAGTTGACGCTTTGTCAGGCTATCAGTATCTCTCCTTCATGGACGCTTACTCGGGATACAATCAAATTCTAATGTATCAACCTGACCAGGAGAAAACAATATTCTTAACCCCAAAAGCCAACTACTGCTATATAGTCATGCCCTTCGGACTCAAGAACGCAGGGGCTACCTACCAAAGACTAATGAACAAAGTCTTTGCCAATCACATCGGGAAGCTAATGGAAGTTTATGTTGATGGCATGTTGGTAAAGACACAAAGCGAGGAAACGTTGCTATCAGACCTCACTGAAGTATTCGATACCATAAGAAAGCACGGAATGAGGCTTAATCCTGCAAAATGCACTTTTGCAGTAGAAGCTGGCAAATTCTTGGGCTTCATGCTCACCCAAAGAGGAATTGAAACAAACCCAGATAAGTGCTAGACCATACTTCACATGAAAAGTCTGACCTGTGCCAAGGAGGTCCAGCAGCTCAATGGAAGACTAGCAGCTCTGTCCGAATTCCTAGCTGGATCAGCCTTAAGATCTCTCCCCGTCTATGCAATATTAAGGAAGGGAAAAAGGTTTGAGTGGACTCTAGAATGTGAACAAGCATTCCAAGACTTTAAAAAATTTCTAGGGCAACCACCCATCCTTACTCGACCTCGGGAAGGCGAAGAACTCATACTATACCTCGCCGTAAGAAGTCAGGCAATAGCTTCAACACTAGTCAGAGAACACGAAAGTGGGAAACAACCCATCTACTTCATCAGTAAGGCTCTACAAGGGGCTAAACTAAACTATTAAAAAATAAAAAAGTTTGCCTATGCCCTCATACTCACTTCTCGACGACTCCGCCCATACTTCCAAGCTCACACTATTAGAGTACGGACTAACCAGCCCATAAAAGGTATTTTATAGAAAATAGATTTAGCGGTAACAATCCTACAATGGGCAATCGAATTATCAGAATTCGACCTCAAATATAAAGCTCAGACAGCTATTAAGTCATAGTACCTTGCCGACTTCATCGCAGAGTACACTAACACCCCGGGCACTCCCACAGAGTGGAGCCTTTGTGTGGATGGCTCCTCAAACAAAACTGGGAGTGGTGCAGGCGTCATTTTAGAAAGTAATCAAGGAACCCAAATCGAGCTCTCATTAAAGTTCGAGTTTTTCGCTTCAAACAATCAAGCTGAATATGAAGCCCTACTGGCTGGTTTGAAGCTGGCTAGGGAGGTAGGAGCTCAGAAGCTTACCATTTTCAGCGATTCATAGGTAATTAACTCACAAATAGAAGAGAGCTACCAGGCCAAGGATCCCACTATGAGGAAATACCTAGATAAGACCAGAGAACAGCTTGGTCAATTCGTGGAATATGAGATACAACATATACCCAGAGAACAAAATTCATGAGCTGACGCACTCTCGAAACTAGCCAGCACCAAACCAGGGGCAATAATAGAAGCCTTATCCAAGAAACACTACAAAATCCGTCAACCACGGAAGAGAAAAAGGTCCTAAACATATTAGACCAGGATCAAGGGTGGATGACTCCTATAGTTAGCTATCTCAAGTCGAAAATGCTCCCCATAGATAAAAAAGAGGCAAAAAGGTTAGTACGAGAAGCACAGTACTACACCATAGTGGATGACATCTTATATAGGAGAGGGATTTCGGCACCCCTCCTAAAATGTGTCCCGCCCTCTGCTACAAGGGATGTCCTGGAAGAAGTCCACGGAGGCATGTGTGGCAGCCACCTTGGGGCAAGAGCTCTTTCCAAAAAGGTACTCTGAGCTGGTTTTTATTGGCTGACCTTGCAAAAGGAAGTAACAGAGTTTGTCAAAACATGCCCCATGCCAGAAGCACGCGAACTTTCACATCGCACCACCCGAAGAACTCATTTGTGTCACTTCACCCTGGCCATTCGCAAAATGGAGACTCGACCTCCTCGGACCTTTCCCTCAGGAATCAGGATAAGTTAAGTTCCTCATTGTAGAAATAGACTATTTCACAAAATGGATAGAGGTAGAACATTTGGCCACGGCCACCGCCCAAAGAAGTCGAAAGTTCTTGTACAGAAATATTGTCGCAAGGTTTGGGGTGCCACACTCCATCACCACAAATAATGGCACTCAATTCACCAACACGGGCTTCAAAAATTTGGTAGCTGATTTAAAAATCAAGCTCTAGATCACCTCTGTAGAGCACCCACAAGCCAATGGACAGGGGGAAGCCGCCAACAAAGTCATACTGGCCGGGTTAAAACGAAGACTACAGGACGCCAAGGGAGCTTGGGCTGAACAGCTCCTGCAAGTCCTATGGGCATACCGGACAACACCACATTCAACCACTGGAGAATCACCATTCTGACTTGCTTACGGAATGGAGGCAATAATTCTCGTAGAGGTAGAAGAAGGATCCCCCAGAAGGATCCTCTACAATGAAGAAACCAACTCCCAAGCTCAAAGGGAAGAGCTCAACATACTTCCAGAAGTCTGAGAAAGAGCTCGGATTAGAGTGGAAGCCCTAAAGCGTCGAATGGCTCTAAGGTATAATCGGAAGGTAATCCAGTGAAGCTTCACCACCAATGATCTCATCTTAATCCGAAATGATATCGGGATAGGTCGGTCAGGAGAAGGGAAGCTAGCAGCTAACTGGAAAGGACCATACTGAGTAACGGAAGTACTGGGGAAAGGTTACTACAAGGTGTCCGACCTCAAAGGGCGAGAGCTACCAAGGTCATGGCATGCCTGTAACCTAAGAAGGTACTAAAGCTAGAAAATAAGATCTTAGGTCAATGCACACTCTTTTTCCTGAAAAGGTTTTTTAATGAGACGCCAGGCCGAGATATAAGAAACTGCCCGACCTAAAAGGGTAAGCACTCGTATGTACATACTTGAATTTATGTTTTTATCTCATTATTATTTGAATAAAAGTCATCAATTCCCTAAAACATTTCCTACCAAGACGCATTAATCTAAGCTCATAAAATGCAAAGTTCATCGTCCGATTACAAAGAGATCGGCAAGGTGAGGCGATAGGAGAAAGTTAATGCAAGAAGTTATAAAAAGTAGCCCATAAAAGTGACCTGACGAGGTCTGACTAAAAATGGACTACTAAAAATAACTTAAGACGGCCCGACAGAGAAGTCGGACCAAGGAAAGGATCACTGAAGAGGGACAAAGACACCTCCCAAAGGCCAAAGAAAGGTTAAAGAACCAAAGGCCAAAAGTGCTTCGCTGAAATATGCAAGTCTTGCGAAATAGACACTACTTAAAAAGCGAAAGCACAAGTTGAAACGGCACTAAAATGTCATCCAAACAAACTATAAAGAAAAGGTTCCTTAGCAGGAACACTACTTAAAAAGTTGTTGGAATTTGACTAAAAAGCCCGGGTAAGAGGTCGTACGGGTCGACGTCAGAGGGGCACAGGTACGATCTCAAGAAAAGAAAAAGCCAAAAAGGTTGAAAAACAACTTAAGGATCAGAAGTGCTTAGCTAAAAGGATGCAAACTCCGCTCAAAGAAGGCACGATCTCAAAAAGTCATCCGAGACTAAAAAGGCTCTATATAAAGAAGACTAAAAGTTATTGGACAAGTCGCTAAAAGCTCAGACACCAAGCCACAAGGATAATTTTGCTCGACATAATAAAGGGTTGACAAGTACAAATTCAAAGCAAGGCGTAATCCTAAGGGCAAGGGTAGAAAAACCCACTCAATGGAGGTTGGACTAGGAAAGACCTAATCTCTATAAAATTCGAGAAGGGTTGCAAAAAGTAAACCTCCAAACATTCAGCAAAATGCATTCTCCAAGCATTAAAGACTCAAAGGCTGCCTAAAGGGCAGCCCAGGAGTTTAAAGTGTTTTGTTTTCTAAGAAAATAAAAAGTTGCTAGCAAGCAACCAAATGTCAGAGAGAGTCAAACTACAAGAAACATAAGCAAAGTTCAAAGTCCACAAATCGGACTGTAACAGTACACAATCATAAAAAGCCATAGGGGATCCAAATTCGCCCCAGTAGCAGCATCCTTAGTAGGGGGAGGAGGAGGAATGGTCGAGATCGGGGTAGCATTAACAACTCCATCCGGCCCGTTCAGAATCCGTACCTCAGGCTCGGGCTCTGGAGGGTCGATCTCTGAAGGAATAGAAGAAGTTGAAGCTGTCGAAGCTTTGGCTGGTGGCACAAGAGGAGGTCCCTCATCATCATCGTCAGGGGCAGGCACAATCTTGCCATCCTCTACCACATTATCCAAGCTGAACAAGGAGAGATCGGCCTCGGGCACAATAACTTGGACCTGAGCCTTCAGGACCTTGAACATATCAGTCATACAATTCACCATATGCCCCTGAAGCTTGGCATAATCATCTTGGGCAGATTGAAACCTCTCCTTAGTTTCTAACAACTCGCCATAGGTCTGGGTATAGCTCTCCTTATACTTTTTTGCAGCCTCCTCAGCCAAGTTAGCAGCTGCCTCTGCCCTAGTAGCACGTTCCTTCTTTTTCTCCACATCAATCTCCAGGTTGGCAACCTTGGCGTCCAAATCATCCTTCAGACCTTTCACCCTATTAAACTTAGCCCTCCTCTAGAAAAGCTTTGGTAGCACGAACAAGGGACTCCCTAACAACCCTAGATAAGGCCGCACCAACATTGGCCATCCGAATGCTGTTGTTCGTTATAAAGTCAAGGTGACGAAGGATGGAGACATCGTCCAGAGGGACCTTACCATGGGGAGCAATCAATTCAGTGGCAAAGGCCACACCATCAAATTCTTTGTCATCAAGGTTATACGTCCCAACAATTTTTTGACTTTTGAGAGGCGGGCTAGCAGCATTGGGAGAGGAGGCAGGGCCAAAAGTCGCGTGAGATGGATCAGAGGGAACTACCTAAACTCTAAGGGTTGGGATGATCTTTCTCGAGCCCTGAGAGTCAGAAGTCAGCTTCTTTAGGGACATTTGAGAAGACCCTTCCCCCGACGTCTTCACTGACAAGTTTTGGGCAGCTGTCACCTTTTTTGCCCTCCAAAAGGCCTTCATGGAGTCCAACGATTTTACCATCTCTGAATAGGAAACCAGGAGAACAAGTTATAATAATAAGGAGAGATAAAATTACAAACAATAGAAGAAAACCACTTTTAAAAGAAGTCGGACGCTACCTACCTCGGCACAGAGGAGGGAGGGATCTCCTAGAAATCTCTTTGTGTCAAGATGAGGAGGTTCCCCCCAGTGCTCCTCTAGAACACCCACAATGGCCTATTCAACCTCATCTAAACTCTCCCAAGAATACTTAGTAGCTACTATATCTTTTTGCCATCATAAAGGAAAGGTCAGATGAAGCTGGGAATGGGCCATATTGCAAGTCCATAAGAGGTCGGTCTCAAAAGCAGTAAAAATGATGGTGATATTCAGCTGACTAAAGAAATAGTCATAAGCATAGAAGAAGGGGCGTTCTCCCTGAGTCAGGGGGGAAACTAACCCTCTCCTCAGGGTCTGGTGATAAGAGCTCATAATTCTTTTCATCGTCCCTATTGCTATAGATCCTATGGAACCTCCTAAGCCTCTCACAGTACTCCGGATCGGCCATGGTAACACACATCAGAACTATAGAGTCCAGCTAGTCGACCATGCCAGTAGGGATTTTTGTGGACATATAGCAACTACACCTACAATAAGAAAAAAGAAGAAGAGGTCACTACCAAACAACTCGAACAGTAAGAGAATGGTAAATAAATAATCAACAAGTGTCAGATATGGCAGCAAAAGGGAAACCCCAGGACTCGCAAAGAACGGAGGATCAACACCAAAGCCCAGGGACACCCTTTGGAGGCAACAATAGAGCAAGAACCCAGAAAAGAAAAATGACGCAAAAATCAGAGCCCTAACCAGCCCTAACCCTCTCAAACAAAAGAAAATACAAGGAGTTCAACCTAAGTACTAGCATTTCTTCATACAAACAGCAAAGACAGAAAAACCATAATTATCAAAGAAACCAGACCACTTGATGAGGGAAAAATGATTCTACAGAAACTCACCGGCAAGTGTACCGGGTCGCATCAAGTAGTAAAACTCATAGAAGTGAGGTCGATCCCACATGGATTGATGGATCAAGCAACTTTAGTTGAGTGATTAGTCTAGTTAAGCTAACAGTTGAAAATTCGATTGACAAATGACTAACAGAATGTAAATTGCTAGAAAATTAAAGTGCAGGATGTAAATTGACAGAAACTTAAATGGCAAGAAAAATAAATTGCATCAAATATAAATGGACTGGGTGCTGGGAAATTAAATGGAACAGAAATGACAGAAACAAAGATTCATCAGGGATTAGAGATATCATAATCCACAATGAATCAAATGGGTCTCAACTTCTTTCTCAATCATATGAGTAGATCTATGGCGGATTGAAATTGATTGGATCCTAATTCCTTGGCAATCCAATATCTCTAATCACAATCAATCTTGCCAATTCCTTGATCTAGTTGTCATGAGAAGAGGTTAAGTACATCTCTCTCATCCATAAGCCACACCAACTCTCAGGATCTCAATTCCTCCCGAATGGTGTTGATCAAGAGAGTAGTGAAGGATAGAGCCTCAGTTCTAATGCTCATGATTCCCCTTTTGAGGCTCACACAAGCATTCACAGATTCAAACCCCCTTCCAGAGTGAATGAATCATCAACCAAAATAGAGGATATCCAATAGCTACAAAAATGATAGAGAAGAAGAAGAAGTTCACTCAATCATTTGAATTAGAATAGAGCTACTCCCCCTAATGAATTGGGGTTCAATGGATCATAGCTCAAAGAACAAATGCTGAGAAACTAAATTGCAAGAGAGTAAATCAAACTGGCGAACATGAACGGAAATGTAAAATTGCAGAAAAGGAAATTATAGCAGAGAAGTGTAAAAATTAAAATTGCATAAAACTGAATTGAATTCAATACTGGAATGTAAAAGTGCAGTAAGGTAAAAGTCTTTATCAGAGCCTTCTATTCTACTGCTACTCCTACTCCTACTACTACTACTACTCCTAATGCAGCTGATTAGCGGATAATTTATACGCTTTTTGGCATTGTTTTTAGGTAGTTTTTAATATGTTTTAGTCACTTTTTATTATATTTTTATTAGTTTTTAAATAAAAATCACATTTCTAGACTTTACTATGAGTTTGTGTATTTTTCTGTGATATTAGGTATTTTCTGGCTGAAATTGAGGGACTTGAGCAAAAATCTAATTCAGAGGCTGAAAAAGGACTGCAGATGCTGTTGTATTCTGACCTCCCTGCACTCGAAGTGGATTTTATGAAGCTACAGAAGCTCAATTATCGCGCTTTTAAATGCGTTGGAAATTAGACATCTTGGGCTTTCCGGCAATATATAATAGTCCATACTTTATTTGAGATTTGATGGTCCAAACTGGTGTTCTATGTCAACATAAAAACTCTGGCATCAAAACGCCAGAACTGGCATAAAAGCTGGAGTTAAATGCCCAAACTGGCACCAAAGCTGGCGTTTAACTCCAAGAAAAGTCTCTACATGTGAAAGCTTCAATGCTCAGCCCAAGCACACACCAAGTGGGCCCGGAAGTGGATTTCTGCATCATTTACTTATTTCTGTAAACCCTAGGTCACTAGTTCTCTATAAATAAGAATTTTTGCTATTGTATTTTAATCTTGGAATCTTTAGTTCATCTTTTGATCACTTGATCACGTTTTGGGGGCTGGCCATTCGGCCATGCCTGAACCATCATTACTTTTGTATTTTCAACGGTGGAGTTTCTACACACCATAGATTATGGTGTGGAGCTCTGCTGTTCTTCATGAATTAATGCAAAGTACTATTGTTTTTCTATTCAAATCAAGCCTATTTCTTATCCAAGATATTCATTCGCACTCAAGAACATGATGAATGTGATGATTATGTGACACTCATCACCATTCTCACCTATGAACGCGTGCCTGACAACCACTTCCGTTCTACATGCAAACAAGCTTGAATGTGTATCTCTTGGGTTTCTAATCTAAGATTAAAACCTTCGTGGTATAGGCTAGAATTATTGGCAGCCATTCTTGAGATCTAGAAAGTCTAAACCTTGTCTGTGGTATTCCGAGTATGATCTGGGAAGGGATGACTGTGACGAGCTTCAAACTCACGAGTGTTGGGCGTAGTGACGGACGCAAAAGGATCAATGGATCCTATTCCAACATGATCGAGAACCGACGGATGATTAGCCGTGTGGTGACAGCGCATTTGGACCATTTTCACTGAGAGGACGGGAGGTAGCCATTGACAACGGTGAAACCCAACATACAGCTTGCCATGGAAAGGAGTATGAATGATTGGATGAAGACAATAGGAAAGCAGAAGTTCAGGAGGAACAAAGCATCTTCATGCGCTTATCTGAAATTCTCACCAATGAATTACATAAGTACCTCTATCTTATTTTATATTTTATTCATCTTTTAATTATCAATTCTCCATAACCATTTGAATCTGCCTGACTGAGATTTACAAGATGACCATAGCTTACTTCAAGCCGACAATCTCCGTGGGATCGACCCTTACTCATGTTAGATTTATTACTTGGACGACCCAGTGCACTTGCTGGTTAGTTGTGCGAAGTTGTGAAAAAGAAGTGAGATTACAATTGTGCGTACCAAGTTGTTGGCGCCATTGAAGATCACAATTTCGTGCACCAAGTTTTTGGCGCCGTTGCCGGGGATTGTTCGAGTTTGGACAACTGACGGTTCATCTTGTTGCTTAGATTAGGTAACATTATTTTATTTTTATTTTTCAGAATTTTTAAGAATGAATTCTAGACTTTCAGATGATGTTTTTATCATCACAAAAACTAATTGATTCTCATCAATTTGGCTATTGTATGTAATGTCCTACTGAAGCTTGGCTAGCCATGTCTAATCTTTTTAGACTGAAGCTTTAGACTAACATTGCATGATTCCTGGAATTCTTATTAAGAATTTTGAAATCTTTATTTTCTTTTCCAAATAATTTTCGAAAAATTAGAAAAAAAATTTATAAAATCATAAAACCAAAAATAATCTATGTTTCCTGTTTGAGTCCAGTGTTAATTTTTAAGTTTGGTGTCAATTGCATGTCTTTAATCTTCTTGCATTTTTTGAAAATATGCATTATATTCTTCATTAATCTTCAAGTTGTTCTTGATGATTTCCTTGCTCTGATCTTTAAATTCTCTTGTTTTGTGTGTTTTGTTACTTTTCATATGCATTCTCAATTTGTTGTTGTCCCTAATATACAAACTTATAAGTTTGGTGTCTTGCATGCATTATTTGTTTTGATCTTAATTTTCCATGATTAGTTTCATTTTGTTGTTTCTCATCATTAAAAATTCAAAAAATTTTTAAAATTATGTCTTTTCAAGTCAATAATACAGAGAATTTAAGATTCAGAACATGCAGTAGAGGAATTACACAGAAAAAGCTGGGCGTTCAAAACACCCAGTGAGGAAGGAAAACTGGCATTTAAACGCCAGCCAGGGTATCTAGCTGGGCGTTAAACGCCAAAAATGGTAGTATTTTGGGCATTAAACGCCAGAATGGATACCATTATGGGCGTTTAACGCCAGGATGGCACAGGAGGGAAGATTTTGTTTTTAATTCAAATCTTTTTCAAATCATATCTTTTCAATCATATCTTTTCAAAATCATTTCTTTTCCATTTTTTTACTATTTTCGAAAATCCTTGCTAACAATTAGTGGTTTGATTCAAAAATTTCTTCCTTGTTAAGAAAGGTTCAATATTTGAATTCTATAATCATATCTTTTAAATTTCCTGTTAGCCAAGACATTAATTTTAAAAATCAAATCTTTTTAATTGTTTGTCAGTCATATCTTTTTAAAACCATATTTTCTCAATCATATCTTCTCAACCACATCTTTTTCAAAAATGATTTTTAATCATATCTTTTTTATTCTTAATTTCAAAATCACTTAACCACTTTCTCAATTTTAATTTTCGAAAATCATCAACTATTTTTTTCAAAAATTTCTTTTAATTAAAAAATATTTTTTCTTGAAAATTCTTCCCCCCTTCTCACATCCTTCTATTTAAGGGACTAACATTCCTCCTCAAGGTGCAATTCGGACTCCCTCTTTCTATAAGTTCAAATTCTCTCCTCTCTACCTCCTCCTTCTATTCTTCTTTTCCTCTGACATCTCAAGGAATCTCTATACTGTGACATAGAGGATTCCATACTTTCTTCTCCTCTCTTTCATATGAGCAGGAGCAAGGACAAATGCATTCTTGTTGAAGCTGATCCTGAACCTGAAAGGACCTTGAAGAGAAAGCTAAGAGAAGCTAAAGCACAACTCTCTGGAGAAGACCTAACAGAAATTTTCAAACAAGAAGAAGCCATGGAAGCCGAAAACAACAACAATGCTAACAATGCAAGGAAGGTGCTTGGTGACTTTACTGCACCTACTCCCGACTTCTATGGGAGAAGCATCTCTATCCCTGATGATGCGGGTGGAAACTGTCTCTCAACAAATTTCCTTCGACATGTGTACCGAATTTGTCGTCAAGTAAAAACTCACAATAGAGTGAGGTCGAATCCCACAGGGATTGATTGATCAAGCAACTTTAATTAGAAGAATGTTCTAGTTGAGCGAATCCAGAATTTGGGTTGAGAGTTGCAGAAATTAAAATGCCGGGAATGTAAATAACATAAAAGTAAATGCTAGAATTAAAGGACTGAAAGTAAATGACTGAAAGTAAATTGCAGAATTGTAAATGGGAATGGGGGATTTGCTCATAAAAGTAAATGGCAGAAATTAAAGAGAATGGGTAAGATCAGAGATGGGGAGTTCATTGGGCTTAGGAGATGTTGCAATTCTCTGGATCAAGTTCATTTTCATCTCTTCCTCAATCAATGCACTCATTGATCTCCTTGGCAATATTAATTGATTGAATTATAAATTCAATCTCTCAAATCTTGATCAATAGCCAATTCCTTGGTCAATTGCTCATGACAAGAGATGAAGTATGGTCACTGATTATACCACATGCATTTACCAAATCAAGTATTGAGAGGGTTATAGTCACATACCCATCCAAACCCAATTTGGTCCAGCATGAGAAAATATTTCTAGCTTGATCTCTTCATTCCTCTTTCAAGGTTCAGAAGAGATCCAAGTTTGAATAGCTTCTTTTCCAAGATAACTACCCAATTGGATGAAGATCGAAAGCTTTCACGTAAAATCAAGAGAAAAGATAGAAGAAGAATAATGAAAATTAGTATTGATCCATCAAACTACAACAGAGCTCCCTAACCCAATGAAAGGGGTTTAGTTGTTCATAGCTCTAGAAAATGAAAACAAAGATGGAGAATACATAATGAAAACTAGAAGTGCAGAGAAAGTAAATACAAGAAGTAGTTCTATGCTATTTTCCAACTCCCGGAACTCCCAAAATAATTCAAAGCTAATCCTATATATACTACTCCATGAAACTATCCTAAAAACAGTAAAGAAAAGGTCAGTGAAACTGGCCAAGATGCCCTGGCATCACAATACTAAACTTAAAGCTTGCTTGTCCCTAAGCAATTACTGGAACAAGAGAATGATGAATGGAATGCCAAGAGCAATGAGTCATTCTTGTGGAAGTCATATCACTGATTTTATGGTGGTTTCATGCATAGCAACTTAGGTTCATTCCTTTACTAGCTTTCTGACCTTTATCATGTCCTAAAACACTCACCTTGCTTACATCCCATGAGACTTTTATTCATTGATCCCTTTATTATCATTTCAGAGCTTATTGGTGTTCTTAGGCTAAGTGCTCTGTAAGGGGGCAACTTTTTAAGATAAGCTTTCAGCCAACACTCCCGAACCAGTTGGTTCAAGGTGCTAGGTGTTGAAGCACCCCTAAGGACTTACTCCCTTAAGTCTCTCCTCCATACATACACACCACAGGCATATAGTTCATTTATTTTCCTTCTTGAGACCTTGGTGTCCAGCACCTCTTTGGGTTACTAAATGCTCTGTGGTGAGGGTTACTCTTGATAATGGACTTTCAGCTGATAATCTCGGGTTAGTTAACCTAAGTTACCAAGTGATAAAGCACCCCTAAGAGCTTATTCATCCAAGTAGATCCCTCACACAGGAACACCACAGACACATATCTTAAGATCAAAACCATTGGTGCCTAGCCTTATTACTTGCTCTTTTTCTTTTGTTTTTCCACTTTTATTATTCTTTTCTCTTTCTCTTCTTAGGATCTTGTCATATACTTAGTCTCATGAGTATATTCAAAGCAAAGTATTCAAGCCAGATAGTTGTCATCCCACCTTATGGTTGAACTAACTTAGCTAACTTATGATCATACCACAAACTCATGAATGTACTCCATAGTATGAACTCTACTCTGGTCTTTTGAAACATAAACATTCTCTCTTCATTTGATTCAAAGGGACAGGCATACAAGTAAGTTAAGGAAGGGATGCAGTGACAAAAAGACTAGCACACAGAGACCTTCTTCAATACCAAAGACTTAAAAGACAGAATTGAAAAAGGTTTAAACATAACATGGAAGAAAGTTCTATTTCATACAAGATCTTCCTTATTTAAAACATAGAGAAAGGTGGAATAAAGAAGGAACTCCACCACCTTTTACTGTTAAAACATAGAGGAATAAAGAAGGAACTCCACCACCTTTTACTGTTGTGGATGTTCATGCTCTTTTCCTTGCTTGTCCTCCTTGTTTCCTCTTTCCTCTTGTCGCATCCGTGCCAATCTTGCTTGCTTCCAATCCTCAAGTGCCTTCCTCACTGACTCATGACTCTCTTCCACCCTTTGTCTTTCCTCTCGTGCTAATTCATCCTTCATTTCTTCATACCTGGCTATTCCTGGATGCAGTATTGGCAGCTGTCCCACTAAGTAGCCGAGCCTGGCTTGAGTGTTTATGTGATGTCCTGTCTCGCTCATGTAAACTCCTTCTGCGAA
>NC_029794.2:60441903-60444669 GCF_000816755.2 Arachis ipaensis
TACTCTGGTCTTTTGAAACATAAACATTCTCTCTTCATTTGATTCAAAAGGAACGAGCATACAAGTAAGTAAAGTAAGGATGCAGTGACATAAAGACTAGCACACAGAGACCTTCTTCAATACCAAAGACTTAAAAGACAGAATTGAAAAAGGTTTAAACATAACATGGAAGAAAGTTCTATTTCATACAAGATCTTCCTTATTTAAAACATAGAGAAAGGTGGAATAAAGAAGGAACTCCACCACCTTTTACTGTTGTGGATGTTCATGCTCTTTTCCTTGCTTGTCCTCCTTGTTTCCTCTTGCATTTCCTCGCATCCGTGCCAATCTTGCTTGCTTCCAATCCTCAAGTGCCTTCCTCACTGACTCATGACTCTCTTCCACCCTTTGTCTTTCCTCTCGTGCTAATTCATCCTTCATTTCTTCATACCTGGCTATTCCTGGATGCAATATTGGCAGCTGTCCCACTAAGTAGCCGAGCCTGGCTTGAGTGTTTATGTGATGTCCTGTTTCGCTCATGTAAACTCCTTCTGCGAATGCCCTTTTCTCGTCCAATAGTTCTGCTTGTTCTATTTGTCTTCGATACATCTCATGTATGTGTGCCCCTTGATGTGCTTGGATGTTGATTAGCCTCTGGATGGATTCTTGTTGTTCGTTTTGCCTTTGTTCCATCCTGTTGAATGTTTCTCCCCATTGTTGTCCTTGGCTTAGTTGCTGTTCCATCATTTGCCTTTGCCACTCACCTTGCTGAGTCATCCATCTTGAGAGTGCTTCCTCTTGCTGCCCCATCATCTATAGTTGAAGCTCTTTCTATGCTCCTTGGCTTTCCAAATATTGTCTAGACAAGCCATCAATGGCTTCCTGCAATTGGTGCATGTCCAAGGTCTGTTGTGCTTGACCCTCTAAGACTTGTCCTTCCACTACTTGAGGGGCTGTCCTCTTCCTTTGCTTCCGCTAAGGCAAAGGGGATGCTGCAGCATTCATCCTTCGTACAGTTATTGGGATGCCTTCCTTTATCCACATAGGGTTCTCATCTTCAAAAACCACCCCAGTTTTCTTGCATATTCGGTAAATAGTGCTGGGGTAACCTAACGTTCCTCTTGAGTCACTTTTCTCTGCCATCTTTCTAATACCTTCAGCTATGAGTTCATGAACCTTGATTTCTCCTCCCTTCAGTATACAGTGCACCATTGTGGCTCTCTTGACATTCACCTCCGAGTTGTTTGCAGCTGGGAGAATAGACCTTCTCACTAGCTCAAACCACCCCTTAGCTTCAGGAGTGAGATCTGTTCTCTTGATGAACTTTGGTTTATTTCCCGCACCCCTTTCCCAGTCAACTCTTGGTACACAAATATCTTGCAGAATATGGTCATAATTGGAGTTGTCCAATCTTGAGTGATAGCTTTCTTCTTCAAACTGTATAGACCGTAGCTTCAATACCCTCATGACACTCATAGGACCAAAGTCCACCATCTTTCCTCTCACAAAGCTTGTATAGGACTCATCCTTCTTATCATATCGAACCGCATTTGCATAAAATTCTCTTATGAGGTTTGCATTCACCTTAATGACCGGGTTAGTGAGGAGCTCCCATCTTCTCCTTTCTATCTTCTCTGTGATTTCGGGGCACTCAGTATTTTTAACTTGAAATCCCAGCTCATAAATGATTTCCTTATCAACCATCCACCCATATTACAATGCATGATGCAAGCTTCTAAATCTCTTTTCATCATATGGGTGTTCTTCCATGGGTTCCTTTCCCTTCCTTCTTTTAGAGCACGAAGACGCCATGAATGATAGTTAATATGTGAAGGTGGCAAAGTTGTGGAGATTTTTGGTTGTTTAGGGTTTTATTGCAATGAAGAGAGTGAGGTGGGAAAAAGGTTTTTAATGGGGTAGGTAGTGTCTTGTACCGAAATGGAGAGTGGTGAAGAGTGGGTAATGACAATGAAGGTGGGTACGGAACAAGGGTTGTTTATATAGAGAAGTTGTGAGAGAATGGAGGGTGTGGATTGATGGGGTGGTTACTTGATGGACGGTTGGGGTGATGCATGGATAAAAGACAAGGATCATCACTTTATGAATGAGATTGCTCGGACTTTTAGGGGTCCCATTTTTCCAATGTTGCATGGCAACATTTTCCAATGCATTCCCTTTTCGGAACAAGTGTGTAGTCCCTCCTTTTGTGGTGTCCGAACCTTCTTTGTTTAACTATCCAATCACTCCCCTTTTCCTTTTTCCTATAAAAATTTAAAATAAGGAAATTAATATCATAAAAATCAACTCTACGGCTAGAATAATAAAGAGAAGAAAAAGAGTTTGTATATTTATGAATTTAGTTTGGAGCACTGTGATGAAAAGTTTTGTTCAAAGCTCCAAGAGTTCTGCTTTGAACACCAAACTTGTTCTTCACTATATACTGCATGATAAAGATTTCACCAAGTGTTTGTCAAGTTTGGGTTGAAATTCATAAACATTGATTTATTCACTATTTTAAAAACATATAAAACATGGGTTGCCTCCCATGAAGCACTTCTTTAGCGTCACTAGCTTGACGTTTTTCCCTCATCAGGGTGGTTGGTAGTGCTTAAAGTCCTCCCCTCTTGCTGTGGACTTATATCCATTGGTTGGATCAATGATCTCCACATGTTCCAGGGAAAGAACTCTGTTGATAGTGAAGACCTTAGGTAACTGAGATGGTACAGTGGGGAGATTAGGGGGAATATCTGGGAAGTAAGCTGAGACAACTCTATCCCCTGGAGAGAA
>NC_029794.2:60446215-60450335 GCF_000816755.2 Arachis ipaensis
ATGGATTCTCAATATTAGCTCCCTTTTCTCTACATCGATAAGTGCTCTAGCCGTAGTTAGGAATGGTTTTCCCAATATGATTGGGTGAATGTGACTCTCTTCCATGTCCAGGATGACAAAGTCTGTTGGGAGAAAGTATTTCCCAACCTTTAGCAACACATTTTCCACCACTCCTATTGCTTGCTTTTGAGTTTTGTCAGTCAGTCTGATGATTACATCTGTGGGCATTATCTCATTGATCTGCAGCCTCTTCACCAGGGATAAGGGCAGTAAGTTGATGCTGGCCCCCAAATCACATAGTGCTCTATCGAACATAGTTTCACCTATGGCACAAGGGATGTGAAAACTCCCTGGGTCTCTTCTTTTTGTAGGCAACTCAGGTTGAATAAGGGCACTACATTCCTTGTTCATCACTATAGTCTGGCCTCCTTTGAGTGAGCTTTTCCTGGGAAGAAGTTCCTTCATATACTTGATGAATGCAGGCATTTGTTGAATTGCCTTGATGAATGGTATGTTTACATACAGAGATGCAAACAAGTCTAGGAACCTTGAGTATATTCTCTTTCCCACAGCACCATTGAGCAGTTGAGAGAAGGGTGCATAGTGCTTCAGCAGCTCTTGTTGTGAGATTTCTGGTTCTTGGTGATCTCTATCCTCCTCCTTTGTTGAGTTGCCATCAGGTTGTTCGAAAGGTTTGCCATGCTTGTCTTCAGTCTCTTGATCACTTGTAGTGACCATTTTGCAATCTTCCCATCTTACTTTCTTTGCTTCTCCTTTGGGGTTTTTCTCCGTGTCACTTGGGAAGCTATCAGTAGGTTTGGGAATCTTCTTAGCTAAACATCCCACCTAGAATTCCAGCTTCCTAATGGTCTCTCCCTGGTTCTTAATATTGGCTCGCACCTCCTCTTTGAACACCTTATTTTCTTGAATCTCTTGGCATATTCCTTCAAGTAAGATTTCAATCTTAGAGAGCTTGTCATCAATTGATGGGTGATTCGGAGCAGATGTGCTGTTTTGGTTTTGATAGGCGTGTGGAGAAGTATTGTTGTGGGGGTGTTGAGATGTCCTCTGTGTGAATTGTTGGTGAGCTGCATTGTTGTTGGAGTTGTAACGTCTCTGGTCTTGGTTTTGATCTTGCTGACTTCCCCACCCAAAGTTTGGGTGGTTTCTCCATCCAGGGTTGTAGGTCTTGGAGTATGGATCATAGTTTTGCCTTGGTGAATTCCCAATGTAGTTGGCTTGCTCCTGACTACCCTCTGCTTCTTAATTCACTCCTTCTTGGGTTGTTGATAAAGTAGAGATTGCTGCTACTTGGTTCCTCTCCATCTTCTTGGTGAGGTCAGCCAGCTGCTGGGTAATGAGCTTGTTTTGGGCCAACAGAGCATCTACATTGTTTAGCTCCGTTACTCCTCTTGTGTTCCCTCTTTCGGAAGCATAGAAGTAGTCGTTCTCTGCTACTATTTCAATGACATCTATAGCCTCCTCAATGGTTTTCTTCTTGTTCAAGGATCCTCCGGATGAATGGTCTACGGCCTTCTTTGACTCATAAGAGAGCCCTTCATAGAAAATGTGCAGCTGCACCCATTCATTGAACATGTCAGGTGGACACCTCCTTGTGAGGTCCTTAAATCTCTCACATGATTCATACAAAGTTTCACCATCTTGTTGCCTAAAAGTTTGGACCTCAGCTCTCAGCCTATTGATTCTTTGAGGAGGGTAAAATCTTGCTAAGAATTTGTTCACCACATCTTCCCAAGTTGTCAAGCTTTCCCTTGGGAAAGATTCCAGCCACTTGGCTGTCTTGTCCTTGAGTGAGAATGGAAATAAGAGCAGTCTATAAGTGTCAGGATGAACACCATTAGACTTCACTGTGTCACATAGTCTCAGGAAGTGGTCAAATGTTGATTGGGGTCTTCTTGAACACCTCCTCCAAACGAATAGTTGTTCTGAACAAGGGTGATGAGCTGTGGTTTAAGTTCAAAGTTGTTGGCATGGATTGTTGGCTTTTGGATACTACTTCCACAATTGCCTGGGTTTGGATTGATGTAAGAGACCAAAACTCTTCTATCCTCCCCAGCATGATTTGCTCTACCTCCTCCCCCATGGTTGTGATCCTCTTCTTCATGATGGTTTTCCATGTTGTCTTCCATGTTTGGTTCAAAGAATTCCTCCTCTTCCTCAGCACCAACCACTTTCTTTCCTCTTGCCTCCCTCCTTAATCTAAGGAAGGTCCTCTCAGGTTCAGAATCGAAGGAAGTTGAAGCCCCGCTTCTTCTCCCTGACATACAACCATCAAGTGCAAGCAAGAAAAGATATGTGCAGAAAGTATTTTTGTCAAAATTATTGTTAGTTGTGGGTGATGCAATATATCAAACAGTTAGTGGGTTAGCAAACAGAATTAAAAATAACAAAGAAAAATAAAAGAGTAGAGGGGGAAGGGAAGAAGTTTAACTAAAACAGAAAGTAAATCACTCAAATAGAAAATGAAATTCACAAAAGAAAAATGCTCAATCTAGTGATCTTCCAATTTAATCATTGTTGATGCACAATCAATCCCCGGCAACGGCGCCATAAACTTGATGCGGGTGGAAACTGTCTCTCAACAAATTTCCTTCGGCAAGTGTACCGAATTTGTCGTCAAGTAAAAACTCACAATAGAGTGAGGTCGAATCCCACAGGGATTGATTGATCAAGCAACTTTAATTAGAAGAATGTTCTAGTTGAGCGAATCCAGAATTTAGGTTGAGAGTTGCAGAAAATAAAATGGCGGGAATGTAAATAATAGAAAAGTAAATGCTAGAATTAAAGGACTGGAAGTAAATGACTGAAAGTAAATTGCAGAATTGTAAATGGGAATGGGAGATTTGCTCATAAAAGTAAATGGCAGAAATTAAAGAGAATGGGTAAGTTCAGAGATGGGGAGTTCATTGGGCTTAGGAGATGTTGCAATTCTCCGGATCAAGTTCATTTTCATCTCTTTCTCAATCAATGCACTCATTGATCTCCTTGGCAATCTTAATTGATTGAATTACAATCAATCTCTCAAATCTTGATCAATAGCTAATTCCTTGGTCAATTACTCATGAGAAGAGATGAAGTATGGTCACTGATTATACCACATGCATTTCTCAAATCAAGTATTGAGAGGGTTATAGTCACATACCCATCAAACCCAATTTGGTCCAGCATGAGAAAGCATTTCTAGCTTGATCTCTTCATTCCTCTTTCAAGGTTCAGAAGAGATCCAAGTTTGAATAGCTTCTTTTCCAAGATAACTACCCAATTGGATGAAGATCGAAAGCTTTCAAGTAAAATCAAGAGAAAATATAGAAGAAGAATAATGAAAATTAGTATTGATCCATCAAACTACAACAGAGCTCCCTAACCCAATGAAAGGGGTTTAGTTGTTCATAGCTCTTGAAAATGAAAAAAAAGATGGAAAATACATCATAGAACTAGAAATTACAGAGAAAGTAAAATACAGAGAGTAATTCTCTTCTTCCCACTTTTTGAACTCCCCTTTTAACAATTCAAAGCTACTCCTATATATACTACTCCTCTCAGCTTCTAGTTTGCTCTTCAAGTCTTGGGTATGGGCCACTAGATCTTGAGTTTGAAGAAGTTATCCTCTTTATTGGGCTTAGCTTTGCTTGCAGAGAGAAAAGGTGAAGTAGGCAGGGACTTTGGCTTAGGACGTTAGTGGTGTCAACGTTAAGTGAGAGTGTGGGTTCAAGAACGTTAGTGACAATCACCTTTTTCACTAATGTTCCCAACCCAAGGATGATCAACGTTAACTTTCAATGTTAGTGGCACCAACGTGACCACTAACATTGCCTCTTGGTCCTTCGCACACGTTATTAGGACTTACCTTTTCCAATAACGTGGAGAGTCCTCCCTTGTCCCTACGTTAGCGTCCATGTTAACTAGGTTAACGTGGCTTCTAACGTAGTAATGCCAATCCTTCGAGAACGTTAGTGACACTTACCTTTGTCACTAACATTCCAATGTGCCCCTATTTCCCACGTTAGAGTCCACGTTAACTAAGTTAACGTGGCTTCTAACGTAGTCATGCTAGCCATCTCCAACGTTAGTGACAAAGGTGAGTGTCACTAATGTTGGC
>NC_029794.2:60451062-60477409 GCF_000816755.2 Arachis ipaensis
CAAACCCAATTTGGTCCAGCATGAGAAAGCATTTCTAGCTTGATCTCTTCATTCCTCTTCCAAGGTTCAGAAGAGATCCAAGTATGAATAGTTTCTTTTCCAAGATAACAACCCAATTAGATGAAGATCGAAAGCTTTCAAGTAAAATCAAGAGAAAATATAGAAGAAGAATAACGAAAATTAGTATTGATCCATCAAACTACAACAGAGCTCCCTAACCCAATGAAAGGGGTTTAGTTGTTCATAGCTCTAGAAAATGAAAAAAAGATGGAGAATACATCATAAAACTAGAAAATGCAGAGAAGGTAAAATACAGAGAGTAGTTCTCTTTTCCCCCCAACTTCCAGAACTCCTAAATAATTCAAAGCTACTCCTATATATACTACTTTTCTCAGCTTCTAGTTGGCTCTTCAAGTCTTGGGCCTTTGGATCTTGAGTTTGAAGCAGTTCTTTTCTTCATTTGGGCTTGGCTTTACTTGCAGAGAGAAAATGTGAAGTGGACAGAGACTTTAGCTCAGGACGTTAGGGGTGTTAACGTTTAGTGAAAATATGTGTTCGAGAACGTTAGTGACAATCAACTTTCTCACTAACGTTCCTAAGTAAAAGCCACGTTAACTTCAACGTTAGTGGCACAAACGTTGCCACTAACGTTGCCTCTAAGTCCTTCGCACACGTTATTGAGACTTAACATTCCCAATAACTTTGAAAAGCCCCCTTTGTTCCCTCGTTAGAGCCCACGTTAACTTCGTTAACATGGCTCTTTAACGTGGGCTTTCCATCCTTCGAGAACATTAGTGACACTCAACATTGTCACTAATGTTGGCCTAAGGAGAAATATACCACGTTAACTCCCACGTTAACTTGGTTAACGTGGGAGCTAACGTAAGAAGCAAGAGTGGTCGACAACGTTAGTGACCCCCAACATTGTCACTAACGTTGGCTCAACTTCCCCTCTCCACGTTAAAGTTCTCGTTAACTTAGTTAACGTGACTCTTAACGTGGTCAACGATGGCTTCGAGAGCGTTATTGGCAATCACTTTTCTCATTAACTTTGCAAGTTACCTCCCATTCCTTGCTTCCTTTAGTCCTGAAATCAAGCAATAGAGTGCATTAAAATTTTAGTCCAAGTCATGGGTAATGCAACATACAATTTGTAACTAAACTCATGCAAAATCCTCATGAAATAATGTAAAATGCACAATGTATGCTCGAATCAAGGTGTAAGTGAATATCTACCTAAAACTAGCTTATTTCCTAAGGGAATGCATGAAACTATCCTAAAAATAGTAAAGAAAAGGTCAGTGAAACTGGCCAAGATGCCCTAGCATCACCTGCCATTGGAGCAAACAACTTTGAGCTGAAGCCTCAATTAGTTTCTCTAATGCAACAGAATTGCAAGTTTTATGTACTTTCATTGGAAGATCCTCATTAGTTTTTAGCTGAATTCTTGCAAATCTGTGACACTATCAAGACCAATGGGGTTGACCCTGATGTCTACCGACTTATACTCTTCCCTTTTGCTGTAAGAAACAGAGCTAGGATATGGTTGGATTCACAACCTAAGGAAAGCCTGAACTCTTGGAAAAAGCTGGTCAGTGCTTTTCTGGCCAAATTCCTTCCACCTCAAAAATTGAGTAAGCTAAGAGTGGAGGTCCAGAGGTGAATCCCTCTATAAAGCTTGGGAAAGATACAAGCAATTGATCAGAAGGTGTCCTTTTGACATGCTTTCTGAATGGAGCATCATAGGTATCTTCTATGATGGTCTGTCTGAACTGTCCAAGATGTCATTGCACAGCTCTACTGGATGATCTCTTCATCTGAAGAAGACGCCTGCAGAAGCTCATGAACTCATTGAGATGGTTGCAAATAACCAATTCATGTACACTTCTGAAAGGAATCCTGTGAGTAATGGGACAAATCAGAAGAAAAGATTTCTTGAGATTGATACTCTGAATGCCATATTGGCTCAGAACAAAATATTGACTCAGCAAGTCAATATGATTTCTCAGAGTCTATCTGGAATGCAAGCAGCAACAGGCAGTACCAAAGAAGCTTCATCTAAAGAAGAAGCTTATGATCCTGAGAACCCAGCAATGGAAGAGGTGAATTACATGGGAGAACCCTATGGAAACACCTATAATTCTTCATGGAGAAATCATCCAAATCTCTCATGGAAGGACTAACAGAGGCCTCAACAAGGCTTCAACAACAGTAATGGTGGAAGAAATAGGTTTAGCAATAGCAAGCCTTTTCCATCATCTTCTCAGCAACAAACAGAGAATTCTAAGCAGAGCCAATCTGACTTAGCAACTATAATCTCTGATCTAATTAAGACCACTCAAAGTTTCATGACTGAAACAAGGTCCTCTATTAGAAATTTAGAGGCACAAGTTGGTCAACTGAGTAAGAAAATTACTGAACTCCCTCCTAGTACTCTCCCAAGCAATACAAAAGAGAATCCAAAAAGAGAGTGCAAGGCCATAAACACGTCCCACATGGCCGAATGCATAGAGGATGGAAAGGCAGTGATTTCTACTGAGGAAGACCTTAATGGACGTCCACTGGCCTCCAAGGAGTTCCCTAATGAGGAACCATGGGAATCTGAGGTTCACACTAAGACCATAGAGATTCTATTGAATTTACTTCTGCCATTCATGAGCTCTGATGAGTATTCTTCCTCTGAAGAGGATGAAGATGTTACTGAAGAGCAAGTTACTAAGTACCTTGGAGCAATCATGAAGCTAAATGCCAAGTTATTTGGTAATGAGACTTGGGAGGATGAACCCCCCTTACTCACCAAAGAACTGGATGACTTGACTAGGCAGAGATTACCTCAGAAGAGACAGGATCTTGGAAAGTTCTCAATACCTTGTACCATAGGCACCATGAACTTTGAGAAGGATCTGTGTGACCTGGGGTCAAGTATAAACCTCATGCCTCTCTCTGTAATGGAGAAGCTAGGGATCCGTGAGGTACAAGCTGCAAGAATCTCACTAGAGATGGCAGATAATTCAAGGAAATAGGCTTATGGACTTGTAGAGGATGTCTTGGTAAAAGTTGAAGACCACTACATCCCTGCTGATTTCATAATCCTAGACATTGGAAAGTGTATGGATGAATCCATCATCCTTGGCAAACCCTACCTAGCCACTACAAAAGCTGTGATTGATGTTGATAGAGGAGAATTGGTCCTTCAAGTGAATGAGGACTCCCTTGTGTTTAAAGCTCAAGGATCTCCCTCTGTAGTCATGGAGAGGAAGCATGAAAAGCTTCTCTCAATGCAGAGTCAAATAGAGCCCCCACATTCAAACTCTAAGTTTGGTGTTGGGAGGCCATCATCATGTTCTGAGTGTCTGTGAGGCTCCATGAGAGCTCACTGTCAAGTTATTGACATTAAAGAAGCTCTTGTTGGGAGGCAACCCAATTTTATTTAATCATATCTATTTATTTTCTATTGTTATTTTATGTTTTTTGTAGGTTGATGATCATGTGAAGCCATAAAAATAGAATGAAAAATAGTGTTAAAAACAGCACACCCTAGAGGAGAAGCTTACTAGCGTTTAAACGCCAGTAAGGGTAGCAGAATGGGCATTAAACGCCCAGTCTGGCACCATTCTGGGCGTTTAATGCCAGAAATGGGCACCAGACTGGCGTTTGACGCCAGAAATGGACACAGATCTGGTGTTTAAATGCCAGAAAGGCGAGAAACGCTGGTGTTAAATGCCAGAAATGGGCAGCAACCTGGCGTTCGCCAGGATTGGCAATCAAGGGGGCGTTTAAATGCCAACATGGTACAGAGATCAGAAATCCTTGACACCTCAGGATCTGTGGACCCCACAAGATCCCCACCTACCTCATCTCTCTCTCTCTTCTTCACACCTTCCTATAACACCCTTCTCCAAATACCCTTCACCAATCACCTCAATACCTCTTCCCCAAAAACCCCTCACTTATTAAAACCTACCCTCTTCTCCATAATCTCTTCACCACTCCACATCCATCCATCATAAAACCCCACTTACCTCACCATTCGAATTCAAACAACTTTCCCTCCCAAACCCACCCATACATGGCTGAACCCTACCCCTCTCTCCACTCCTATATAAACCCATCTTTACTCATTCATTTTCACACATCATACACGCTACTTACCCCCTTGGCCGAACCACTAAACCCCCTCCATCTCCTCTATTTCCTCTTCTTCTACTCTCGTCTTCCTTCTTTTGCTCGAGAACGAGCAAACCTTCTAAGTTTGGTGTGGTAAAAGCATTGCTTTTTGTTTTTCCATAACCATTTATGGCACCAAAGGCCGGAGAAACCTCTAGAAAGAGGAAAGGGAAGGCAATTGCTTCCACCTCTGAGTCATGAAAGATGGAGAGATTCATCTGAAGGGTGCATCAAGACCACTTCTATGAAGTTGTGGCCAAGAAGAAGGTGATCCCCGAGGTCCCTTTCAAACTCAAAAAGGGTGAATATCCGGAGATCTGACATGAGATTCGAAAAAGAGGTTGGGAAGTTCTCACCAACCCTATTCCACAAGTCGGAATCTTAATGGTTCAAGAGTTTTATGCCAATGCATGGATCACCAAGAACCATGATCAAAGTGTGAACCCGGACCCAAAGAATTGGCTTACAATGGTCTGGGGGAAATGCTTAGATTTTAGTTCGAAAAATGTAAGGTTGGCATTCAACTTGCCCATGATGCAAGGAGATGCACGCCCCTACACTAGAAGGGTCAACTTTGATCAAAGGTTGGACCAAGTCCTCATAAACATTTTTGAAGAGGGCTCTCAATGGAAGAGAGATTCAAGAGGAAAGCCGGTTCAACTAAGAAGGCATGACCTCAAGCCCGTGGCTAGGGGATAGTTGGAGTTCATCCAAAGCTCAATCATTCCTACTAGCAACCGTTCTAAAGTTATTATAGACCGGGCTATCATGATCCATAGCATCATGATTGGAAAGGAAGTAGAAGTTCATGAGGTTATATCCCTAGAACTCTACAAGGTGGTGGGCAAGTCCTCTACTTTGGCAAGGTTAGCCTTCCCTCATCTCACTTGTCACCTCTGCAATTCAGCTGGAATTGACATAGAGGAAGACATCCTCATTGATGAGGACAAGCCCATCACTAAGAAAAGGATGGAGCAAACAAGAGAGCCCACTCATGAACCTCACCAAGAGCATGAGAAAATTCCTCATCATGAGATTCTTGAGATGCCTCAAGGGATGCATTTTCCTCCACAAAACTATTGGGAGCAAATCAACCCCTCCCTAGGAGAATTAAGTTCCAATATGGGACAACTAAGGGTGGAGCACCAAGAGAATTCCATCCTCCTCCATGAAATTAGAGAAGACCAAAGAGTCATGAGGGAGGAGCAACAAAGGCAATGAAGAGACATTAGGGAGCTCAAGGACTCCATAAGATCTTCAAGAGGAAGAACAAGCCGCCATCACTAAGGTGGACCCGTTCTTTAATTTCCTTGTTATTATTTTTCTGTTTTTCAAAAATTATGCTTTATGTTTTATTTACGTTTGTGTCTTATTACATAATCACTAGTGTCTAAGTGTCTATGCCTTGAATCTATGAATGTCCTATGAATCCATCACCTTTCTTAAATGAAAAATGTTTTCTAAAAAAAAGAAAAAGAAGTACATGAATTTCGAATTTTAAAATAGTTTAATTATTTTGATGTGGTGGCAATGCTTTTTGTTTTTCTGAATGAATGCTTGAACAGTGCATATTTTTTGAATTTGTTGTTTATGAATGTTAAAATTGTTGGCTCCTGAAAGAATGATGAAAAAGGAGAAATGTTATTGATAATCTAAAAAATTATAAAAATTGATTCTTGAAGCAAGAAAAGGCAGTAAAAAGCTTGCGAAAAAAAATTTGGCGAAAAAAATAAAAGAAAAAGAAAAAAAGATGAAAAAGCAAGCAGAAAAAGCCAATAGCCCTTTAAACCAAAAGGCAAGGGTAGTAAAAAGGATCCAAGGCTTTGAGCATCAGTGGATAGGAGGGCCTAAAGGAATAAAATCCTGGCCTAAGCGGCTAAACCAAGCTGTCCCTAACCATGTGCTTGTGGCGTGAAGGTGTCAAGTGAAAAGCTTGAGACTGAGCGGTTAAAGTCATGGTCCAAAGCAAAAAGAGTGTGCTTAAGAGCTCTGGACACCTCTAATTGGGGACTCTAGCAATGCTGAGTCACAATCTGAAAAGGTTTACCCAGTTATGTGTCTGTGGCATTTATGTATCTGGTGGTAATACTGGAAAACAAAATGCTTAGGGTCTCGGCAAAGACTCATAAAGTAACTGTGTTCAAGAATCAACATACTGAACTAGGAGAATCAATAACACTATATGAATTCTGAGTTCCTATAGATGCCAATCATTCTAAACTTCAAAGGATAAAGTGAGATGCCAAAACTGTTCAGAAGCAAAAAGCTAATAGCCCCGTTCATCTAATCAAGACTGATCATCATAGATGTTTTTGGAATTTATTGTATATTTTCTTCTTTTTTTATCCTATTTTGTTTTTAGTTTCTTGGGGACAAGCAATAATTTAAGTTTGGTGTTGTGATGAGCGGATAATTTATATGCTTTTTGGCATTGTTTTTAGGTAGTTTTTAATATATTTTAGTCAATTTTTATTATATTTTTATTAGTTTTTAAATAAAAATCACATTTCTGGACTTTACTATGATTTTTTGTGTTTTTTTGTGATTTCAGATATTTTTGGGCTGAAATTGAGGGACCTGAGCAAAATTCTAATTCAGAGGCTGAAAAAGGACTGCAGATGCTGTTGGATTCTGACCTCCATGCACTTGAAGTAGATTTTCTGGAGCTACAGAAGCCCAATTGGCACGCTCTCAATTGCGTTGGAAAGTAAATATCTTGTGCTTTCCAGAAATATATAATAGTCTATACTTTGCCCGAGATCTGATGGCCCAAACTGGCGTTCCAAGTCAGCATAAAAATTCTGGCATCAAAACGCCAGAACTAGCATAAAAGCTGGAGTTAAACACCCAAACTGGCACCAAAGCTAGCGTTTAACTCCAAGAAAAGTCTCTACATGTGAAAGCTTTAATGTTCAGCCCAAGCACACACCAAGTGGTCCCGGAAGTGGATTTCTGCATTATTTACTTATTTCTGTAAATCCTAGGTCACTAGTTCTCTATAAATATGACCTTTTGCTATTGTATTTTCATCTAGGAATATTTAGTTCATCTTTTGATCTCTTGATCACATTTTGGGGGCTGGCCATTCGGCCATGCCTGAACCATCATTACTTTTGTATTTTCAACGGTGGAGTTTCTACACACTATAGATTAAGGTGTGGAGCTCTGCTGTTCCTCATGAATTAATGCAAAGTACTATTGTTTTTCTATTCAACTCAAGCCTATTTCTTCTCCAAGATATTCATTCGCACTCAAGAATATGATGAATGTGATGATTATGTGACACTCATCACCATTCTCACCTATGAACGCGTGCCTGACAACCACTTCCGTTCTACATGCAAACAAGCTTGAATGTGTATCTCTTGGGTTTCTAATCTAAGATTAAAACCTTTGTGGTATAGGCTAGAATTATTGGTGGCCATTCTTGAGATCCGGAAAGTCTAAACCTTGTCTGTGGTATTCCGAGTAGGATCTGGGAAGGGATGACTGTGACGAGCTTCAAACTCGCGAGTGTTGGGCGTAATGACAGACGCAAAAGGATCAATGGATCCTATTCCAACATGATCGAAAACCGACAGATGATTAGCCTTGCGGTGACAGTGCATTTGGACCATTTTCACTGAGAGGACGGAAGGTAGCCATTGACAACGGTGAAACCCAACATACAGCTTGCCATGGAAAGGAGTATGAATGATTGGATGAAGACAATAGGAAAGCAGAAGTTCAGGAGGAACAAAGCATCTTCATGCGCTTATCTGAAATTCTCACCAATGAATTACATAAGTACCTCTATCTTATTTTATGTTTTATTCATCTTTTAATTATCAATTCTCCATAACCATTTGAATCCACCTGACTGAGATTTACAAGATGACCATAGCTTGCTTCAAGCCGACAATCTCCGTGGGATCAACCCTTACTCACGTAAGGTTTATTACTTGGACAACCCAGTGCACTTGCTGGTTAGTTGTGCGAAGTTGTGAAGAAGTGAGATTACAATTGTGCGTACCAAGTTGTTAGCGCCATTGAAGATCACAATTTCGTGCACCAGCAGCCATCTGAATCCCTTAAGTAACTTTTTTTTTTTTATAAAATAAAACTGATGCCTTTATATAGGCTTGCCTAAATCACAAATTAAAATGAAATTCAAAATAAATTACAATTAAATAAAAAATCCTATTCTAGATAATCCTTGTGGTCTTCATTGAGTGATCAGAGTGGGCTTTACTTGCTGTAGTTCAAATGGGCTCAGAATGAAATTAATTGAGCAGAAATGCACTTCCAGGAGAGCATAGTATTCATTTGGAGAACGGAGCATTTTTACACCCACACGTACCCATCCCATACGCTCGCGTGTCATTATGCTTTTTAGTCCATCCACGCGTACGCGTGGCCTTCAACTTTTGCCCGTCTGACGCGTACGCGTGCTATAAGCTTGCGCGTCCCTTGCAGCGCTCTCCAAACGAGCATAGCGTTCATGCAAAGAACGCTACCCACGTGTACGCGTCCCATAGGCGTATGCATGGCCCTTCGAACATTCCACTTCCACGTGTACGCGTCAATCATGCGTACGCATGGTTCTTCATAGATGCTCCATTGACGCGCGCGTGTCATGTACGCGTGCGCGTTGATACCAAATCTTCAATCCCAAATTCGAAACTTGCTCGAAGGCCCTCACTCAGATAATGTAGCACTCTCTTTGAAAATGAACGCTAATCACATCTATGCATAAGCGTCAAGCACGCATATGCGTGGGTCTTCAAAAATCCTTGCCCGATGCGTAAGCATCTTGTACGCGTACGCATCGCAGGAACGTAGCGTTCTCGCGCCAAGAGCGCTCTCCTTGTTTAAATAATGGGCCACGCTTTTAAAAGCGTGGCTTAAGGTTCTAAAGCTTGCTCAAGCTTCAAAGTGTGCTCCAAAATTTTTCTTTTCTTCTTTTGAGCTTATTTTGTGCTTTTTTACTTCTTTTTCTTCCTATTTCATACAAAATTTATAAAATCAAAAGATCAAAGAAATATACCATTTAAGCACAAAAGCATTCAATATTTAAGCACTCATCAATTTCTTGTATGAAAAAGCATAGAAAACATGCACAAAATGACATGTCATCACAACACCAAACTTAAACCTTGCTTGTCCCCAAGCAAGAAAAGAATCATGCAATAATTTTTGACAAACCAAGGTGAGAAGTATAGCAAGTTGATGTTCATGGTTGGCTAGTTTTCTATGCATGCTACAATCACAAAAGAAATGCAAATGATTGATGCTTCTGTCTAGCTCATTTTATGAAATCCTTTCCTTATATTTCTTCCTTGAAACAAGCTTTTCATTCTCTTATTAGCTTCTCTTTTTGGGTGCTTTGCCCCATGAGTTGAAAACAAAACTACAACTCTAAATGCTTTCTTTTCAAGTATTACCAATTGATACATAAGCACCACAAGTATTTAATTAGAGGACTTCTTTAAGCTCATTTATTTCTTTTCTTTACTCTCTAATCATGAAGGCTTTGAGGGAGTGCTTTTCCACTTGAGCCCAGCCTTGACTCTAAGTGTTTTGTTTTCAAGCTTTTTGCCTGATACATAAACACCACAAGTACTTAACAAATGAATTGTTATTGGTACTCAGAGCCTTCAGCTTTCTCATTCTTTCCCTTTTTCTTTTCTTGCCTTAACTGCATTTGCTTTTTCAAGGTTTTCATGATTTCAAAAATTTCATAAAATGTCCTAGAAGAAAACTTCAACTAATTAAATTCCAATGCAATTGAACATCAATTAATCATACTAGCCTTCCAATGACTTGTATGCTCATGCTAAGTTCTTCTTTAATTCCTTGTTTGTTTATGATCATGATACTTTATTGCTTTGAACTCTCAAAATTCAAGATGGTAGTCATAATGTCGCAGTAACATGTTATAATTTAGCAATCAAACTATGCTTATTCACAACACACATGCATACAGAGAAACTAGAAGACAATCATGCAATTTAAAGTGCTGGAAATAATTAGGAGGTAGAAGGAACGTTACCACCTTGTAGTTCCTCTTCACTGTTGTTGTCTTTTTCCTCCTATTCTTCCCCTTCCCATACCAAACTTAGAATGCTTGCTTATCCTCAAGCAACAATTAGAACTGTGGTGATGGGGTCTATAATGGATCATGAGTGTCTTACACAATGAATTGTCAGTAGTACATGTGGTTAAGCAAGCAAAATGAAAAATAACAATGGAGGCACAGGAAACAGAGACATTGTGATTGCAAAAATAAGAGGGTGTACATGATACATTGCATAAAAGATAAGTGGCACACCAAATTTAGTGTGACACTTTCACTTAGAATTGATGCAAGTATCCAATAAAGATTGTAAATAAATTGTGTTGCATAGCAATACCAAACTTAGAATGAATCACATGTCCATTTATTTAAACTAACACCAAGTAAAGGAAACTGTTCTATGCTAATAACACAATCACCAAACAAAGAATTTGTCACAAGTAAGGATTTCTTGGTGTATTAACAAAAAAAGTTAAGGAGCAAAATAAAATAAAGCATTAAAAACAAAGGAATGACTAAATAAAAAGAAAAAGTGCCTCACCAAAACAAAGATAACACTGTAAGCTTAGGAGGCAAAGACATCATGATTGTACAAACAAGTGGTGTTGCTGGAGACATTGCATAGAAAAATAAATGGCACACCAAACTTAGTGTGACACTTTCTCTTGAAATTCATGCAAGTGTCCAAACAGATTAAACACAAATTGTTGCAAGGCAACACCAAAGTTAGAATGTAATCATATGCCAATTTTATTTAAAAATAAACAAAGCAAATAGAGAAAATAAACACAGCAGAGAAATAAAATGTTACCTAAGGTTGGGTTGTCTCCCAACAAGCGCTCTTTTAGTGTCATTAGCTTGACATGTTGTTCTCAACTTTCTTCCTCTTCTTCCAGTTTGTTAAGAGGAATGACCTCAAGGGGAGAGAAGAGCCAGTCAGTATCCCCTGTCTTAGCCTCTTCCCAACAAGCTTTCTTTGGTTATTTGATTTGTTTGTTTTGCTTGTTGGGATAGGGGTTGGATTGTTTACAGTTGACCTTTTTTTCTTCATGAATATGATTAATTGTGGCTTGGTCACAATCCTCTTCTTGGTGTTGTTGTTGGTTGCCTTCACTTCTTTGATTTCAAGACTTGGTAGTTGTGTATTGGTTGAAGTGTTCTCTTCATCAAAAGCCTCTTGAATTGGTGGTTCAATGAACCCTTCCTCTATGCAACTCTCTGCTTCAACTGAGTGTGAATTCTCTTGATTGACTTCCTCCCTTTCTTCTACATGATATTTGATGAGCGGATAATTTATACGCTTTTTGACATTGTTTTTAGTATGTTTTTAGTAGGATCTAGTTACTTTTAGGGATGTTTTCCAGAGATCACAATTTCGTGCACCAATATTCCATTGAATCCTTTGGGGGTGAATTTTCATGTTCCTCTGTCACCTCAATTAGCTTCTGTGGATATGGAATCCAAGGCCCATATATCTCCATCACCTCATTCCCCATTTAAGTTTCAGTTGATATAGGGGCCTCTTCTTCTTGCTCTTCTTCTTCCTCCTTTGCACTCAACATTTGATTTAACAGCACTTCTATGGAAAAAGTTTGTTATTCTTCCCAAGATTTCTTCATTTCCTCTTCATATCTTTCAATCACGGATTCAAGCTTTTGTGTAGGTTGTGAGTTTTTATATTCCATGGTCATCTCAAGTGGCCTCTGTGGATATAAAATCCTTGGCTCATATACCTCCACAACCTCCTCCTCCATCGAGGTTTCATTTGGTAAAGGAGCCTCTTCATCTTATTCTTCTACTTCCTCCTTCACATCCCCAATTGGTCTTCATCTTCCTTGCTTAGCTATTCTTCGTTTTTCCTTGCCTTCTCTAAATGTCCATCTATCTTCTTGTAGAGGGTTTCTTGTTCTTTCCAAGATTCTATGGATGTTTGTAGGTATTGTTCAAATGCTAGCTCAAGGGATGAAGGCTGAGAATGAGTTTCTGGATACATGGGCATTGTGGTGAAGTCATTTTGAGAAGTATTGAAAGAATTTTGTGCTGAGGCATACTCAAGTGGTGAAGAGTTTTCAAATGAAAAACTGGGGAGTGAGGTTGGACAATTTTGCATGAATGAATTGAAGGTACTCTCAAGTGATGATGGCTCTTGATAGGTGGAGTATGGACTATTCAATGCTGTTTGGTTTTGATCCTCCCACCCACAACATGAGTAATTGTTGTATTCATCAATGTATAGATCATTTTGTCGCCCTGGGGAGCAATCTTGCATGAATGTATTGACAACACAATCAAATGATGATGTCTCTTGATGAACAGAATGAGGCATTGAAATTCCCTTCCCAGCCATAATTTATGTCAATGTCATAACAATATGAGTCACCTTGTGGCTCTGGGAAGTAGTTGAGTTTACTTGATTGTTCATATTCTTGTTGATATGCCTAGACACCATGAGGATAATGACATAAATCATTTTGTGGTTCTGGAGCATATCCCCACTAGGTGGATTGCTCATAATTTGTCATTTCTTTGTGATATTCCCAGCCACCATTAGAATAGTCATTTAGTGATGGTGGGCAATATCCCATGAAATTTTTTTGATCAGAAGATGAGTTGAACTCCATTTGAATTTTGTCAAAAACAATCACCAATGAAAATTGAAATTCATGTCACAAATGAGAATTTCTTAGTGAGGCAATAACACAAACACCTTAGTATCAAGAGAAAACAGAAAATTAAAAGAACTTAAATGACAAAAACAAAGAAAATACTTAATCTAGACTTATCACCCACTTAATCATTGTCGATCTAAATCAAACCCCGGCAACGGCGCCAAAAACTTGATGAGGGAAAAACGATTCCACAGAAACTCAGCGGCAAGTGTACCGGGTCGCATCAGGTAGTAAAACTCACAGAAGTGAGGTCGATCCCACGGGGATTGATAGATCAAGCAACTTTAGTTGAGTGATTAGTCTAGTTAAGCTAACAGTTGAAAATTCGATTGACAAATGACTAACATAATGTAAATTGCTGGAAAATTAAAGTGCAGGATGTAAATTGACAGAAACTTAAATGGCAAGAAAAGTAAATTGCATCAAATATAAAGGGACTGGGTGCTAGGAAATTAAATTGAACAGAAATGACAGAAACAAAGATTCATCACGGATTGGAGATATCATAATCCACAATGAATCAAATGGGTCTCAACTACTTTCTCAATCATATGAGTAGATCTATGGCGGATTGAAATTGATTGGATCCCAATTCCTTGGCAATCCAATATCTCTAATCACAATCTCTTGCCAATTCTTTGATCAAATTGTCATGAGAAGAGGTTAAGTACATCTCTCTCATCTATAATCCACACTAACTCTCAGGATCTCAATTCCTCCCGAATAGTATTGATCAAGAGAGTAGTGAAGGATAGAGCCTCAGTTCTAATGCTCATGATTCCCCTTCTGAGGCTCACACAAGCATTCACAGATTCAAACCTCCTTCCAGAGTGAATGAATCATCAACCAAAACAGAGGATATCCAATAGCTACAAAAATGATAGAGAAGAAGAAGAAGTTCACTCAATCATGTGAATTAGAATAGAGCTCCTCCCCTTAATGAATTGGGGTTCAATGGATCATAGCTCAAAGAACAAATGCTGAGAAACTAAATTGCAAGAAAGTAAATCAAACTGACGAACATGAACGGAAATGTAAAATTGCAGAAAAGAAAAATTGTAGCAGAGAAGTGTAAAAATTGAAATTGCATAAAACTGAATTGAATTCAATACTGGAATGTAAAAGTGAAGAAAGCTAAAAGTGTTTATCAAAGCCTTCTATTCTACTCCTATTCCTACTCCTACTACTACTACTACTACTCCTAATGCAGCCTTTCAAATCCCCTAACTAACTTTTTTTTATAAAATGAAACTGATGCCTTTATATAGGCTTGCCTAAATCACAAATTGAAATGAAATTTAAAACAAATTACAATTAAATAAAAATCCTATTCTACATGATCCTTGTGGTCTTCATTGAATGCTCAGAGTGGGCTTTACTTGCTGTAATTCAAATGGGCTCAGAATGAAATTAATTGAGCAGAAATGCACTTCCAGGAGAGCGTAGCATTCATTTGGAGAACGGAGTGTTTTTACACCCACGCGTACACGTCCCATACGCTCGTGCGTCATTTTGCTTTTTGGTCCATCCACGCGTACGCGTAACCTACGCGTACGCATGGCCTTCAACTTTTGCCCGTCTGACGTGTACGCGTGCTATACGCTTGCGCGTCCCTTGTAGCGCTCTCAAAACAACCGTAGCGTTCATGCAAAGAATGCTACCCACGCGTACACGTCCCTTGTAACGACCCAATTTTTGGTACGTCATGATCATACTAGAAACTGAGCGCTACCAACTTGTCTACCTATCTATTATCTATTATTTATTATATGAGCCTGGTACCTCCTGAAGTAGCCACACAATAGGAATCTCGTACACAGGATTTAGGTTAAAGTGCGCATACGAACGGGGTGCAGACGTTGGCTGGTCTCACAGTATATACATGTAAACAGAGAACGATATTTACCCTAGACTCCAAAGACTATCTAGAGCAGAATCCTCTTCTTGCAAACAGTCATCAGCGAACTATGGTAAGGTACTCTTACTTCCATCTGAAGGGCGAAGGGAGAGAGAAGGGGTAAGAACTGGGGAGTTCTTAGTAGGGTCGGGGTTATTAGTTACGTTCATTTACTTGGGGTCGATTAGCAAACAAATAACATAATACAACGAAGCAGTAAACAGAAGATAAAGATAGAAAGAGAAAGTAGAGGCAATAGAAAGTAGAACACAAACAAAAGAATACAATAAAACACAGAAATAGTATGCAAGCAGACAAACATAAAGAAATAAACCACACACAGAAAGGAATGCAACAGAGAATGATGCGCAGACAAGAATGATGCATGTCTAGCCCTAGTGCAGGTAATGAGCTCATCTGTCGGTTACTAACCCGCTCCCGACATTATCCAGCAACCTCTGTCTGGATAAGGCTTTCCGATTGGCTATACCCCTGTGTACAGGAAATAACCCCTCTGCCACCACAGGGTCCACTGCACGCAGGAAATAACACATCTGCCACTGCAGGGATGTAAGCCGACACACCTTCTGTATACAGGAAATAACCCCTCTGCCACTACAGAAATGGAACAGGTGGTCACGGTACTTCTGTAGCAGGAAATAACCCCTCAGCCTTACAGAAATAAAATATGGATCTGTACCGCAGGAAAGCGTTCTCAGTGATCACACCATTATCTATCTGACTGCCTCTCTGCAGCAGATGATTATACAAGTATATCTGGAGTTGCCTTAACGCAACAAATGAATAAATACATCTCTTGGGCCTATAGAAATAACACCTCTGTAAGTGAACTTCGGCTTACAGAAATAGCGCCCCTGTAAGTGAACTTCGGCTTACAGGTATCACAACTCTCTGTAGGTAAACTTCGGCCTACAGGAGCAACACCCTGAGATACACAATTGATATTCACTGCAGGTGAACTTTGGCCTACAGGAATAACAACTCACTGTAGGTGAACTTGGGCCTACAGGACCTCTAGGGCCAATGGAAAAGCAGCAGATGAACATCCAACCGAATATCATGCTACAAGGCTTAACTCTTTATTCTTATACTCTTCTCTTTATATCTCTTTACTCTGTTCTGGTTTCTCTTTTCTCTGTATCTCTCTACTCTGCTCTAATTTCTCTATTTAACGTATGTATTTAAAGCTTATGTAAATTTCGGTATGAATAGTTAGTCTGTCCAAGTATAGGTTCATTAAGTCTATACTGAAACAGTTTAACTTTTCATATAATACCTAACCCTAGTCGTGACTCAAGTACTAACTAAGTTGCCCTAGTTCTTTCTCTGTTTTTACCCGTTTTTCAATGTTTTCAGCAACCGATTTTTACCATAATTCATAATAAATTCGCAGCCACTAAAACCCCATCTTTTCTACATAATTTTAACACAAATTGAACCTCAATTTAAGCTCTAGGGTTCGTTTTTCCAGCATCCATAAAGAACATAATTTCAAAGATGAATATCATCAAATTTCATCAAATTTTCACCAAAATTTCAACAAGAATCACTTATATAAATCATCAATTTCAAGCACAGCCAAACCATATCATAATCACACAACTCAAACATAATCAATCAAGATTAAATTTGTCAAACCCTACCTGGTTTTGCTGCTCCTAATTTGGTTAAACTTTCAGGTGGTCCTTAAGCACTTTTTCCTCCTAAATCACATCAAGAACAACTTTAAATCCAAAAACTCTCAACTGACCAAATAGAAACGATCTCGCGTACTCGAAAATCGGGGTTGTTACATCCCCTACGCGTACGCGTGGCCCTTCGAACATGCCACTTCCACGCATACGCGTCAGTCATGCGTACGCGTGGTTCTTCATAGATGCTCCATCGACGCGTGCGCGTCGATACCAAATCTTCAATCCCAAATTCGAAACATGCTCGAAGGCGCTCACTCAGATAACGTATCGCTCTCTTTGCAAATGAGCGCTAACCACATCCACGCGTAAGCGTCATCCACGCGTACGCGTGGGTCTTCAAAAATCCTTGCCCGACGCGTAAGCGTCTTATACGCGTGCGCGTCGCAAGAGAACGTAGCATTCTCGTGCCAAGAGCGCCCTCCTTGTTTAAATCATGGGCCACGCTTTTAAAAGCATGGCTTAAGGTTCCAAAGCGTGCTCAAGCTTCAAAGTGTGCCCCAAAATTCTTCTTTTCTTCTTTTGAGCTTATTTTGTGCTTTTTTGCTTCTTTTTCTTCTTATTTCCTACAAAGTTTATAAAATCAAAAGATCAAAGAAATATACCATTTAAGCACAAAAGCATTCAATATTTAAGCACTAATCATCAATTTCTTGTATGAAAAAGTATAGAAAATATGCACAAAATGACATGTCATCACAACGCAAGAATCGCCAAGAAAGTTTCAACCTTTTTCTACTAAAGCTCAATAGAGACCAAAACATTGTGCGAAGGGAAAGCATGCAAAGGTAAAAGCAATAAGAATAATGACAAATACAGCATGACAAAGGGTATGAAGCAAAGCACCAACCTGCAAAGGAAAATGAAAAGCAGCGACGGAGGCGTAGCATGAACGGTCCAACGAAAGCTTTGAAACTTCAAAGAAAAGAGGAAAAGCTGGGGCAAAGTTATAGCAAGATGGTGTTCTTCGCAGAAAAGTGAAAATCGAAGGCCCAAGGCGAAGGAAAGAGGCTTTCTCCAGAAACGCAAAAGTGAAGCAAAAGGAAACAGTAAACTAAAACCCTTTTCTTTTGATTTCAAAAGTACAAAGAGGGAAAAGAAACGGCACAAAGAAATAAAGCTCAAATTAATAGGCTTTAAGAGCGTTCACTCAATCCTGGTGCACGAAATTGTGATCTCAGGCAACGGCGCTAGAAACTTTGTACGCACATCTTAATAAATCGTTTTTCATTCACAACTTCGATACAACTAACCAGCAAGTGCACTAGGTCGTCCAAGTAATAAACCTTACGTGAGTAAGGGTCGATCCCACGGAGATTGTCGGCTTGGAGCAAGCTATGGTCACCTTGTAAATCTCAGTCAGGCGGATATCAAATAGTTATGGAGTTTTCGAATATTAATAATAAATAGAAAATAAGTATAGAAATACTTATGTAATTCATTGGTTAGAATTTCAGATAAGCGTATAGAGATGCATTCGTTTCTCTGAACCTTTGCTTTCCTGCTGTCTTCATCCAATCAATCTTACTCCTTTCCATGGCTGGCTTTATATAAGGACATCACCGTTGTCAATGGCTATTTTTAATCCTCTCTAGAAAATGGTCCGATGCGCTGTCACTGCATGCCTAATCGTCTGGAGGCATCACCCTTGCCAATGGCTGCATCCCTTTCTCTTGTGAAAATGGTCCAAATGCTCTGTCACAGCACGGCTAATCATCTGAGGTTCTCGATTATACTGGAATAGGATTCACCCTCCTTTTGCGTCTGTCACTACGCCCAGCACTTGCAAGTTTGAAGTTCATCACAGTCATTCAATCCCAGAGTCCTACTCGGAATACCACAGACAAGGTTTAGACTTTCTGGACTCTCATGAATGCCGCCATCAATCTAGTTTATACCACGAAGATTCTGATTAAGAGATCCAAGAGATACTCATTCAATCTAAGGTAGAACAGAAGTGGTTGTCACGCACGCGTTCATAGGGAATAATGATGATTGTCACGTTCATCACATTCAGGTTGAAGTGCGAATGAATATCTTAGAAGCGGAATAAGTTGAATTGAATAGAAAAACAATAGTACTTTGCATTAATCTTTGAGGAACAGCAGAGCTCCACACCTTAATCTATGGAGTGCAGAAACTCTACCGTTGAAAATACATAAGTGAAAGGTCCAGGCATGGCCGAGAGGCCAGCCCCCATGATCTAAGAACCAGGCATCCAAAGATGATTCCAAAGATGTCAAATACAATAGTAAAAAGTCCTATTTATACTAAACTAGTTACTAGGGTTTATAGATGTAAGTAATTGATGCATAAATCCACTTCCGGGGCCCACTTGGTGTGTGCTTGGGCTGAGCTTGAATGTTACACGTGCAGAGGCTCTTTCTGGAGTTGAACGCCAGGTTGTAACGTATTTCTGGCGTTCAACTCTAGTTTGTGACGTGTTTCTGGTATTTAACTCCAGACAGTAGCGTAGAACTAGCGTTCAACGCCCTTTTATGTCATCTAAACTCGGTCAAAGTATGAACTATTATACATTGCTGGAAAGCCCTGGATGTCCACTTTCCAACGCAATTAGAATCGCACCATTTTGAGTTCTGTAGCTCTAGAAAATCCACTTTGAGTGCAGGGAGGTCAGAATCCAACAGCATCAGCAGTCCTTCTTCAACCTCTGAATCTGATTTTTGCTCAAGTCCCATTACCAACGGATACATAAATGCCACAGACACATAATTGGGTGAACCTTTTCAGATTGTGACTCAGCTTTGCTAAAGTCCCTAGTTAGAGGTGTCCAGGGTTCTTAAGCACACTCTTCTTTTGCTTTGGACCTTGACTTTAACCGCTCAGTCTCAAGTTTTCGCTTGACACCTTCACGCCACAAGCACATGGTTAGGGACAACTTGATTTAGCCGCTTAGGCCGGGATTTTATTCCTTTAGGCCCTCCTATCCACTGATGCTCAAAGCCTTGGGATCCTTTTTATTTACCCTTGCCTTTTGGTTTTAAGGGTTATTGGCTTTTTGCTCTTGCCTTTTGGTTTTAAGAGCTTTTGGCTTTTTCTGCTTGCTTTTTTTTTCTCTCTTTTTTTCTATTTTTTTTTCGCCATTTCTCTTTTTTTTTCTGCAAGCTTTGTTCTTTGTTGCTTTTTCTTGCTTCAAGAATCATTTTTATGATTTTTCAGATTATCAAATAACATGTCTCTTTGTCATCATTCTTTCAAGAGCCAACATATTTAACATTCATAAACAACAACTTCAAAAGACATATGCACTGTTCAAGCATTCATTCAGAAAACAAGAAGTATTGTCACCACATCAAAATAATTAAACTAAGTTCAAGGATAAATTCAAAACTCAAGTACTTCTTGTTCTTTTGAATTAAAACAGTTTTCATTTAAGAGAGGTGATGGATTCATAGGACATTCATAACTTTAAGGCATAGTTACTAAATACTAATGATCATGTAATGAAGACACAAACATAGATAAGCACTTAACATAGAAAATGAAAAACAGAGAATGTAAGAACAAGGAATGAGTCCACCTTAGTGTGGTGGCATTTCCTTCTTGAGGAACCAATGATGTCCTTGAGCTCTTCTATGTCTCTTCCTTGTCTTTGTTGCTCTTCCCTCATTGCTTTTTGATCTTCTCTTATTTCATGAAGGATGATGGAGTGCTCTTGATGTTCAACTCTTAGTTGTCCCATGTTGGAACTTAATTCTCCTAGGGAGGTGTTGATTTGCTCCCAATAGTTTTGTGGAGGAAAATGCATTTGAGGAATCTCCGGGATCTCATGGTGATGAGCTTCATGCATCTCTTGAGATCCATGAATGGGCTCTCTTGCTTGCTCCATCCTTTTCTTAGTGATGGGCTTCTCTTCCTCAATGGAAATGTCTCCTTCTATGAAAACTCCAGCTGAGTAACATAGATGGCAAATAAGATGAGAAAAAGCTAGCCTTGCCCCAGGAGAGGGCTTTTTGGCTATTTTGTAGAGTTCAAGGGAGATGACTTCATGAACTTCTACTTCTTCTCCAATCATGATGCTATGTTTCATGATGGCCCGATCCACAGTAACTTCAGATCGGTTGCTAGTGGAGATGATGGAGCGTTGGATGAACTCCAACCATCCTCTAGCCACAGGCTTGAGGTCCAGTCTTCTTAATTGAACCGGCTTGCCTTTGGAGTCAATCTTCCATTGAGCTCCTTCCGCATATATGTCCATGAGGACTTGGTCAAACCTTTGATTAAAGTTGACCCTTCTAGTGTAGGGGCGTGCATCTCCTTGCATCAAAGGCAAGTTAAACGCCAACCTCACATTTTCCGGACTAAAATCTAAGTATTTCCCCCGAACCATTGTAATATAATTCTTTGGATTCGGGTTCTTACTTTGATCATGGTTCCTAGTGATCCATGCATTGGCATAGAACTCTTGAACCATTAGAATACCGACTTGTTGGATGGGGTTTGTTAGAACTTCCCAACCTCTTCTATGGATCTCATGTCGGATTTTCGGATACTCATTTCTCTTGAGCTTGAAAGGGACCTCGGGGATCACCTTCTTCTTGGCCACAACATCATAGAAGTGGTCTTGATGAACGTTGGAGATGAATCTTTCCATCTCCCATGACTCGGAGGTGGAAGCTTTTGTCTTCCCTTTCCCTTTTCTAGAGGATTCTCCGGTCTTAGGTGCCATCAATGGTAATGGAAAAACAAAAAGCTTATGCTTTTACCAAACCAAACTTAGAATTTTTTGTCGCCCTCGAGCAAGAGAAGAAAGAATAGATGAAGAAGAAGAAGAAAATATGGAGGAGAGGGAGAGAGATGTGTTTCGGCCAAGAAGGGGAAGAGAGGGTTGTTTTGTGTGAAAATGAAGAAGAATGGAGGGCTTTATATAGGAAAGGGGGGTAATGGTCGGCCATAAGGGTGGATTTTGGGTGGGAAATTGATTTTGAATTTTGAAGGTAGGTGGAGTTTATGAGGAAGGTTTATGGGGAAGAGTGGATGGATGTGAGTGGTGAAGTGTTTTGGGGAAGAGTGTTTATGGGATTGTGTGAAAGAGGGGTGAGAAGAAGTAAATAGAGGTAGGTGGGGATCCTGTGGGGTCCACAGATCCTGAGGTGATCCTATGGGGTCCACAGATCCTGAGGTATTCAAGGATTTACAACCTTGCACCAAATTAGGCATGCAAAATGCCCTTGCACACAACTCTGGGTGTTCAGTGCCAGATTGGTGCTTGTTCTGGGCGTTGAATTCCCATTTGTTGCCCATTTCTGGCATTGAACGCCAGAACCATGCTTGTTCTGGGCGTTCAGCGCCAGCTCTTCTCCAGGGTGCAATTCTGGCGTTCAAACGCCCAGATGCTGCCCATTTTGGGCGTTCAGCGCCAGAACCATGCTCTGTTCTGGCGTTGAATGCCAGACAGATACTTCTTACTGGCGTTTAAATGCAAGTGAGATCCTCCTCCAGGGTGTGATTTTTCTTCTGCTGTTTTTGATTTCATTTTCAATTTTTATATTTATTTTGTGACTCCACATGATCATGAACCTAATAAAACATGATAGAACAATAAAATTAGATAAATAAAAATTAGGTTGCCTCCTAACAAGCGCTTCTTTAATGTCAATAGCTTGACAGTGGGCTCTCATGGAGCCTCACAGATGTTCAGAGCATTGTTGAGACTTTCCAACACCAAACTTAGAGTTTGGATATGGGAGTTCAACACCAAACTTAGAGTTTGGTTGTGGCCTTCCAACACCAAACTTAGAGTTTGACTGTGGGGGCTCTGGTTGACTCTGTTTTGAGAGAAGCTTTTAATGCTTCCTCTCCATGTTAATAGAAGGATGACCTCGAGTTTTAAACACAAGGGAGTCCTCATTCAATTAAAGGACTAGTTCACCTCTGTCAACATCAATCACAGCTCTTGCTGTGGCTAGGAAGGGTCTTCCAAGGATGATGGATTCATCCTCATCCTTCCCAGTATCTGGGACTATGAAATCAGCAGGGATATAAAGGCCTTCAACCTTTACTATTACGTCCTCTACTTGTCCATAAGCCTGTTTTCTTGAATTGTCTGCCATCTCTAATGAGATTTTAGCAGCATGCACCCCAAAGATTCCCAGTTTCTCTATTACAGAGAGGGGCATGAGGTTTATCCCTGAACCAAGGTCACACAGAGCCTTTTCAAAGATCATGTTGCCTATGGTACAAGGTATTACGAACTTTCCAGGATCCTGTTTCTTCTGAGGCAATGTCAGTTGATCCAGATCACTTAGTTCATTGGTGAACAAGGGAGGATCATCCTCCCAAGTCTCAATACCAAATAATTTGGCATTCAGCTTCATGATTGCACCAAGGTACTTGGCAACTTACTCTTCAGTAACATCCTCATTTTCTTCAGAAGAGGAATACTCATCAGAGCTCATGAAGGGCATAAGGAGGTTTAATGGAATCTCTATGGTCTCTAGATGAGTCTCAGATTCCTTTGGTTCCTCAAAGGGAAACTCCTTATTGATCACTCGACGTCCCAGGAGGTCTTCCTCACTGGGATTTACGTCCTCCTCTCCCTCTTTGGATTCAGCCATGATGGTTATATCAATGGCCTTGCACTCTCCTTTTGGATTTTCTTCTGTATTGCTTGGGAGAGTACTATGAGGAGTTTCAGTGATCTTCTTACTCAGCTGGCCCACTTGTGCTTCCAAATTTCTAATGGAAGACCTTGTTTCATTCATAAAACTCACAGTGGCCTTAGATAGATCAGAGACTAAGTTTGCTAAATTAGAAATATTTTGTTTAGAGTTCTCTGTCTGTTGCTGAGTGGATGATGGAAAAGGTTTACTATTGTTAAACCTATTTCTTCCACCATTATTAAAGCCTTGTTGAGGCTTTTGTTGATCCTTCCATGAGGGATTTGGGTGATTTCTCCATGAGGGGTTATAGGTGTTTCCATAAGGTTCACCCATGTAATTCACCTCTGCTATTGCAGGATTTTTAGGATCATAAGCTTCTTCTTCAGAAGATGCCTCTTGAGTACTGTTGGATGCAGCTTGCATTCCATTCAGACTCTGAGAAATCATATTGACTTGTTGAGTCAATATTTTATTCTGAGCTAATATGGCATTCAGAGTATCAATTTCAAGAACTCCATTCTTCATAGGCGTCCCATTACTCACAGGATTCCTCTCAAAAGTGTACATGAACTGGTTATTAGCGACCATGTCAATGAGTTCTTGAGCTTCTGCAGGCGTTTTCTTTAAGTGAATGGATCCACTGCAGAAGTATCCAATGACATTTTAGCCAATTCAGACAGACCATCATAGAATATATCCAGGATGGTCCATTCTGAAAGCATGTCAGAAGGACACTTTTTGGTCAGTCCTTTGTATCTCTCCCAAGCTTCATAGAGGGATTCACCTTCTTTCTGTCTGAAGGTCTGAACATCCACTCTAAGCTTACTCAGCTTTTGAGGAGGAAAGAACTTGGCTAAGAAAACCTTGACCAGCTTATCCCAAGAGTTCAGGCTATCCTTAGGTTGAGAGTCCAATCATACTCTAGCTCTGTCTCTCACAGCAAAAGGGAAAAGCATGAGCCTGTAGACTTCAGGATCTACTCCATTAGTCTTAACAGTATCATAGATTTGTAAGAATTCAGTTAAGAACTGAAAAGGATCTTCAGATGGAAGTCCATGAAACTTGCAGTTCTGCTGCATCAGAAAAACTAATTGAGGTTTCAGCTCAAAATTGTTTGCTCCAATGGCAGGAATGGAGATGCTTCTTCCATGTAAATTGGAATTAGGTGCAGTAAAGTCACCAAGCATCCTCCTTGCATTATTATTATTTTCGGCTGCCATCTTCTCTTCTTGTTCGAAAATTTCTGAAAAGTGCTTGCTGGATTGTTGTAATTTAGCTTCTCTTAGTTTCCTCTTCAGAGTCCTTTCAGGTTCTGGATCTGCTTCAATAAGAATGTTCTTGTCCTTGCTCCTGCTCATATGAAAAAGAGGGACAGAAAAATAATAATAATAGGGGTCCTTTTTACCACAGTATAGAGGTCCCTGTGTGAGTAGAAGAAAAGAAGAAGAATGTAATGTAAAGAAAGAAACACAAGGGTAAGGAGAGCAGAGATGTGGGATGAAGAAAGGTGTTAGTAGATGAATAACTAGAAGGAGATGAGAGAGAAGGAGAATTTTCGAAAATTATTTTTTGAAAAAGAGTTAGTGATTTTCGAAAATTGTTTTTGAAAAAGGTTAGTAATTTTCGAAAATTAAAATCAAAAATTAAAATAATTAGTTAATTAAAAAGAAATTTTGAAAAAGAGGGAAGTTATTTTCGAAAATTAGAGAGAGAGAGTTAGTTAGGTAGTTTTGAAAAAAAATAAGAAACAAACAAAAAGTTAGTTAGTTAGTTGAAACAAATTTGAAAATCAATTTTGAAAAGATAAGAAGATAAGAAGTTAGAGAAGATATTTTAAAATCAAATTTTTGAAAAAGATATGATTTTGAAAAAGATAAGATAAAAAGATATTTTTGAAAAGATATGATTGAAATTAGTTTTGAAAAAAAATTGATTTTTTAAAATCACAATTAATGACTTGATTCACAAGAAATCACAAAATATGATTCTAGAACTTAAAGTTTGAATCTTTCTTAACAAGCAAGTAACAAACTTGTAATTTTTGAATCAAAACATTAATTGTTGATGTTATTTTCGAAAATTATGTGATAATGATAAGAAAAAGATTTTTGAAAAAGATTTTTGAAATTTTCGAAAATAACTAAGAAAATTGAAAAAGATTTGATTTTTGAAAAAGATAAGATTTTTAAATTGAAAATTTGATTTGACTCATAAAAACAACTAGATTTTAAAATTTTTTGAAAAAGTCAAATCTAATTTTCGAAATTTTAAGAGAAGAAAAGGGGATGATATTTTTTTTTTTTGATTTTTGAATTTTTAATGATGAGAGAGAAAAACATGAAAATGATGCAATGCATGAAAATTTTGGATCAAAACAATGAATGCATGCAAGAATGCTATGAATGTCAAGATGAACACCAAGAACACTTTGAATGTCAAGATGAACACCAAGAACATATTTTTGAAAATTTTTAATGCAAAGAAAACATGCAAGACACCAAACTTAGAAATCTTTGATGCTTAGACTCTATGGATGCAAAAATGCACATGAGAAACAAGAAAAGACACAAAACAAGAAAACATCAAGATCAAACAAGAAGATTTATCAAGAACAACTTGAAGATCATGATGAACACTATGAATGCATGAATTTTCGAAAAATGCAAGATGAACATGCAATTGACACCAAACTTTCAACTTGACTCAAGACTCAAACAAGAAACATGAAATATTTTTTATTTTTATGATTTTCTAATTTTTTTGGTATTTTTTTCGAAAATTAATTTGAAAAAGAAAAATAAGGATTCCAAAATTTTTAATATGAATTCCAGGAATCTTGCAATCTTAGTCTAAAGCTCCAATCTGAGGGTCAGACATGGCTTAATAGCCAGTCAAGCTTTAGAAGATATTTATACTTTCCATGTATAGAGCAACTAAGTGTGTGAGAATCAACAAGCTCTTGTGATGATAAGTTGAAACCCCAGTCCAAAAGATTAGACATGGCTTACAGCCAGCCAGGATTCAACAAATCATCATGAAATACTAGGATTCATTCTTAAAAATTCTGAAGAAAAATATATCTTTGAAAAGATTTATATTTTTTTTTTCGAAAACAGGTGAGAAATTTTTGAAAGGTTTTTGAAAAATTTTTGAAAATAAAGCAAAAAGAAAATTACCTAATCTGAGCAACAAGATGAACCGTCAGTTGTCCAAACTCGAACAAT
>NC_029794.2:60477492-60513095 GCF_000816755.2 Arachis ipaensis
TGAATTGAATAGAAAAACAGTAGTACTTTGCATTAATTCATGAGGGACAGCAGAGCTCCACACCTTAATCTATGGAGTGCATAAACTCTTCTGTTGAAAATACATATGTGAAAGGTCCAAGCATGGCCGAGAGGCCAGCCCCCATGATCTAAGAACCAGGCATCCAAAGATGATTCCAAAGATGTCAAATACAATAGTAAAAAGTCCTATTTATACTAAACTAGTTACTAGGGTTTACAGAAGTAAGTAATTGATGCATAAATCCACTTCTGGGGCCCACTTGGTATGTGCTTGGACTGAGCTTGAATGTTACACATGCAGAGGCTCTTTCTGGAGTTGAACGCCAGGTTGTAACGTATTTCTGGCGTTCAACTCTGGTTTGTGACGTGTTTCTGGCGTTTAACTCCAGACAGCAGCATAGTACTGGCGTTCAACGCCCTTTTACGTAATTTAAACTCGGTCAAAGTATGGACTATTATACATTGCTAGAAAGCCCTGGATGTCTACCTTTCAACACAATTAGAAGCGCGCCATTTTGAGTTCTGTAGCTCAAGAAAATCCACTTTGAGTGCAGGGAGGTCAGAATCCAACAGCATCAGCAGTCCTTCTTCAACCTCTGAATCTGATTTTTGCTCAAGTCCCTCAATTTCAGCCAGAAAATACCTGAAATCACAGAAAAATACACAAACTCATAGTAAAGTCCAGAAATGTGAATTTAACATAAAAACTAATGAAAACATCCCTAAAAGTAACTAGATTCTACTAAAAATATACTAAAAACAATGCCAAAAAGCGTATAAATTATCCGCTCATCAAATCCCAAGGAAATATTGCCCTCGAAGGCAACACCACAATCAATGAGATAAAAAATGCTTCGCATTCAAACAGAACAAATGCCAGACTTGCGTAGAAAGGAGCTACTCAAAACTAATGCTCGAGCATGACTTTCTCCAAGGGGTCGAAGTTCGAAAAACACGACCTCAAGAGAAAGGTCGAAGCTCAAACAGGGGCTCTGTTTATACCTTGGGTCGAGCTATGCGTTCCGGGTAGGACAAAGACCAGAATGACCAACCTCTTATAAGGTTGGTCGTCATCGACTTCTTCCTAAAGAGATAGGCCAAATCACTAAAGGCCCAAAATAGGCCCAGGACCGAAGGACACAACCCACCTCAAAGGCGGCTGACCAAAGATAAGGGGACTCACCCACAACAGATAAGATAAGATAACTAACTTATCTCAAGGGAGGTCACACCACATTACAATAAATACACTGAAGCATCCAGGTATAACTCATACTCTAATTCAACACAAAAATGCTGCTCAAAGCTCGTGCTAACTTAAGCATTGGAGTCTCTTGCAGGTACCACCACCCTCTGGTGATCCAGAATCAGCAACATCTCAAGGCTCAGCAAGTCAGACACGACAGATCCGGCAATAACAGCAGATCTCCTCCGAGATCGACCTTCAGTTTCAGGTAACCTATGGAACACTACCTTTACCCTAGCCCCATTACAACCTAAAGATAAGCCCTCTTGATAAATGTATGCATGCATTGAATAATTGTTGATTGTTAGATGAAAAACAAATCTTGGAAAGCATGATTGGAGGAGAATTGAGTGAATCAACCCTATACACTTGAGCGACTAGAGTGGATACACTTCCGGTGAGGGTTCGATACTCAATTCCTTGTTCCCTGCTTTCACGAGCTTTCTTTTTGCAAGTTTGTATATACATCATTTTTTATATTTGAATTGGTGGGATTCATGAATCGTCATATGATCTTAGCCCTACATGTTCATATACGTTCTTGGAGAATTGATTTACTTTGATTTACTTTTAACCAAGTAGGTAGAATCATTGTGCATTTAGTTAAATTCATATAGATAGGTGCATATAGTTTATTCCCATCGAATAAATGTTTATACCCCTTTTCTTGTCTTTCTTGGTTTACATGAGGACATGCTTAGTTTAAGTGTGGGGAGGTTTGATCAACCCTAATTTTGTGGTTTATCTTGTGTTGAATTTAGGGGATTTTATCAACTTTTCTCACATTTATTCAATGAAATAGCATGCTTTTGTGAATTTCTCCTAATTTGTGCTTAAGAGTAGAAACATGCTTTTTAGGCCTTTAAATTGCTAATTTTAATTTACTTTAATTCCATTCGATGCCTTGATAAGTTTGTTAAGTGATTTCAGGATTAGAAGGCAAAGATTGGGTTGAAGAAATGAAGAAAAAGCATGCAAAAATGGAGAATTCATGAAGAAATGAGGATTTGCTAAACTCAAGGCCACGCACACGCGTCACCCACGCGTAGGCGTGAGAAGGATATTCGCCAGCGACGCACACGCATCACCCACGCGCACGCGTGAAAAAGAATTTTGCAATGCGACGCGTACGCGTGACCCATGCGTACGCGTGACAAGAGGCACATGACTTCACTAAAGGCAATACGCTTGGGGCGATTTTTGAGCTCAAGGAGGCCCAAATCCAACTCATTTCTGATGCTTTTGACCCAAGGATTGCAAGGGAATGTGATGACATGTCATCATGTCATGTTTGTCTATGCTTTTTCATACAAGAAATTGATAATTAGTGCTTAAATATTGCATTCTTTTGTGCTTAAATGGTATATTTCTTTGATCTTTTGATTTGATAAACTTTGTAGGAAATAAGAAGAAAAAGAAGCAAAAAAAGCACAAAATAAGCTAAAAAGGAGAAAAAAAAGAGTTTTGGAGCACACTTTGATGCCTTAGGCCACGCTTTTAAAAGCGCGGCCCATGACCATGAATGAGAAAAACAAAGGCTAGCGCTCATTTAAAGGGAGTGCTACGTTAAAATAGTTCACTTTTTCGGGCTTTTCTTAAGCCTTGCGATAGCATGACCATGCCTCCTTCAAAGGGCCATAACTTGAGCTACAGATGTCCAATTGATGTGCTTCTAGTTGTGTTGGAAATCTGACATTCAGAGCTTTCCAACGATATATAACAATCTATATTTGGCATGAAATTAAAGCACAAGTGATAGGCATCTTTAAGGCCCAAAAACCAACCAAGCAAGTGCTCACACCAAGGCTCGAAGAGGGGAACTACGTAGCGCTCAACCAAAGGCCCAAAAAGCGTAGCGCTACGTTAACTCTTTTCAATTTATCGTGATTTCCAAGCCTGGGAGCAAGGGACTTGTGCTGCCCACACACAAGGAGTAGCGCTCAATCAGTGAACTGAATGCTCAATAAGTGAGCGCTAGGCAAGGAAATTGAACCTCACACCAAGGGAGCGCTACGTTGCAACTTCCAACTGAGCGCTATGGGCAAAAGAAAATTGGCACAAGAAGGATCAACCAAGGCTCGAAGGGAGGCACACAAGGAGCATGTGTAGCGCTACGTTCACTCTCTTCACTGAGCGCTACACCAAGGAGCCTGGGACAAGGGAAGCATCTAAAGTTAGTGAGCGCCAAGTTCACTAACTAAACGGAGCACTCCACTGGAGCATGGCTCCAACCAAATTCTAACCAAATGCACCCTGACTCAATTGAACCAAGCCAATCCAGATGCACTCTTCTTCAAACCCAAAGCAAGCAAAGCCCATGGACATCACTCAAAGGCACAAGGATCAGTTAGATTAGGAATTTTATTTAATTGTAATTTATTTTTAATTTCAATTTTATTTTCATTTTTTTAAAGCCTATATAAAGGCATCAATTTCATTTCATTAAGAAAGCTGGCTCTGCTAGAGAGCAGTAGGAATAGGATAGAATAGAGAGCTCTCTTTTAGTTTTCCTTTTTGAATTTGAGAATTGAGATCGGATCTGGGTTCATTGTCTGTTTTCATTGTCTTTCTTTTGCAACTTCTACTTTCTGATTCTGGGCTTTTGAACTCTGAGTGAAGAATTCTTTGAAGTTCTCCCTCTTGGAGTTCCATTTCTTTTCTGTTTTCCGAATTTATGAATTAAAGATTGGATCTCAATTGTTTCTTTCTGGTTTTCACTTCTTCTGCAAATTTTCATTTTTGCTTTAGTTCTTCTGCAAATCTACTTCATCTTCTACTTCTCTGCACTTTACAATTCCAGTTTTATTTTGAATCCCAGTCCCCAAATCCTTTATTCTTCAAGCAATTTAAGATTCTCAGCAATTTAGATTCAACTATTTTACTTTCTTGCACTTTAAGTTTCTGCTATTTTATTTTCTGCACTTTAAATTCACTGTAATATCCTTTCTGTTGGTTCAATTTCATCCAATTCACCAATGTTAGCTTGACTAGACTAATCACTCACTAAAGTTGCTTGATCCATCAATCCCTGTGGGATCGACCTCACTCTTATGAGTAATTACTACTTGATGCGACCCGGTACACTTGTCAGTGAGTTTTGTGTAGAAATCTAATTTTCCACCCATCAGAATGGAGGAAGGAGTCATAGTATATTTTTATCATGTTTTAGGGTAGAATTCTAGAGAGAGAGGCTCTTTCCTCTCTCTAAAATTAGGGTAGTTTAGGTTAAATTTAGGGTATAATTCTTGTTTTTGTTTCAATTCTCTTTATATTTTAGTGTTTTATCATCTTAATCTTATTAGTTTTTCTAGTTAATCTCTTATTTTGCTCTCTTTTATGTTTATGAACCCTTGTTGGATTTTAATTTTCTTTTAATGCAATTTCATGTTTCCATGTCTTTTTATGTTTATCTTACTTGCTATTGTTGATTTCTTGATTTTGTTAGTTATAGCTTTCATTAATTCTTGCATTTTATGATGTTTAGTTTTATTGCACTCAAGGTGTTTGATAAAATATTTTCACTAGTTTTAGAGTAGTTTTCTTTACTCTTGGCCTAAGCTAAGGGAATTGAGTGACCTTGAGTCATTAGATCTCATTGGATTGGTGATTTGAGAATCCTTAGTGGTCAATTTGATAACCATTGACGCTAGCCGACTACTAAGTCAATTAGTAGCTAGGTTAGGACTTATGGATTGATGATGATCAAGCCTATTTGACGTACTTCAAGCGTTGAGGTAGACATTGTACGTACTTCACGCATAGAAATAGACTTAGTAGGTTGGTCCCTCATAATTGTCAATATATGATTTGTAGACAAGAATGGTGATCTCAATTTCCATGCCTTAGCCAAGAGTTCTTTGTTTTTCCTTTATTAGTTATTGTCTTTTACCTTTTTGCTATTTACTTTTCTTGTTAATTACCAAATTAAACCCCCTTATTCCTTCATAGCCAATAATTGATCACTTCATTGCAATTCCTTGTGAAACAATGCGAGATTTGAGACAACCACTATTAAAACTTTGATTGAGTATTATTTGTTGGTTGGAAACTATAATATCAACGGAATTATTTTGTGTGAAATTCCTAACCGACGAAAATACTCTTTCAGCATGAAAAGGCAGCAAAAAGAAAAAGGAAAAACATGTTGCAAAAGAAAAAAAATTTACATATGCATGCGAAAAAAAAGAAAAAAATATAGATAAATAAAAAGTAGAAAAATCTATTACTGCCCAAAAATGCAGCAAAAGGAGGGCAGATTGAAAAAGCCAATAACTTTTTAAACCAAAAGGCAAGGGTAAAAAGATCCACGGCTTTCAACATCAATAGATAGTAGGGCCTAAAGGAATAAAATCCTGGCCTAAGCGGCTCAACCAAGCTATCCCTAACCATGTGCTTGTGGCGTGAAGGTGTCAAGTGAAAAGCTTGAGACTTAGCGGTTAAAGTCATGATACAAAGCAAAAAGAGTGTTCTTAAGAACTCTGGACACCTCTATCTGGGAATTTTAGCAAAGTTGAATCACAATCCAAAAGGGTTCACCCAATTAAAGTTTCTGTGGCATTTATGTATCCGGTGGTAATACTGGAAAACAAAGTGCTTAGGGTCACGGCCAAGACTCTAAAAGCTATGTTCAAGAATAAAAAATAACTGAACTAGGAGAGTTATTAATATCATCTAGATTCCAAGTTCCTAAAGATGCCAACCATTCTGAGTTTCAATGGATAGTGAGATGCTAAAACTATTCAGAAGCAAAAAGCTACTAAGTCCCGCTTATCTAATTGAAACTGAGCTTTATTGAAAACTCTGAGATTTATTGTATCTTACTCTTCTTTTTCTCCTACTGTGTTTTTAGTTGCTTGGGGACAAGCAACAGTTTAAGTTTGGTGTTGTGATGAGAGGATATTTTATACACTTTTTGGCATTGTATTCACATAATTTTCAGCATGTTTTGTCTAATTTTTATTAAGTTTTTATAGGTTTTAGTGTAAAATTCATATTTTTGGATTCTACTTTGAGTTTGTGTGTTTTTGTACAATTTCAAGTATTCTCTGGCTGAAATTGAGGAGCTGGAGCAAAAGTCTGATTCAGAGACAGAGAAAGCACTACAGATGCTGTCCGGATCTGACCTCCTTGCACTCAGAAGAGCTTTTCTAGAGCTACAGAAGTCTAAATGGAGCGTTCTCAACGGCTATGGAAAGCTGACTTCTAGAGCCTTCCATCAATGTATAAAAATCCATACTTTATTTTGGATTAGAAGGTTAAAAACTGGCGTCCAATGCCAGCCTCCTGCCCCCTTTCAGGCGTCCAGCACCCAAGGAAAAGAGACCAGCGTCCAAACGCTCAGAGAAGACCCCCTAAGCATAGGAATTGAGATCACCATCCTTATCAACAAACTATATATTGACAACTACGAGGGACCAACCCATTAATTCTACCTCTATGCTTGAAGTAAGTATAATGTCTACCTCAAAGCATTAAGTACGTCAAATAGGCTTGATCAACATCAATCCATAAGTCCTAACCTAGCTACTAATTAACTTAGAAGTAGGCTAGAGTCAATGGTTATCAAATTGACCACATAGGGTTCTCAAATCACCAATTCAATGAGACCTAATGACTCAAGGTCGCCCAATTCCCTTAGCCTAGGCCAAGAGTAAAGAAAATTACTCAAAAACTAGAGGAAACATCTCATCAAACACCTAGAGTGCAATAAAAGTAAACATCACAAGATGCAAGAATTAATAAAACCCATAACTAACATAAGCAAGAAATCAATAATAACAATGAAGATAAATATAAAAAGGACATGGAAACATAAAATTGCATTAAAAGAAAAATAAATCCAACAAGAGTTCATGAAAGTAAAAGTAACACAATAAAGGAAACGGCAAGTAAAACTAGAAGAGTAAAGATGTAATAATAAGAAATTAAAAAAGAAAACTAAATCAAAACAATAATTCAAAGTTGGATCTAAGAAAATTAAACCTAAACTACCTTAAATTCTAGAGAGAAGGGAGAGCTTCTCTCTCTAGAATTCTACCTATAACATGATGAAAACTAAACTATGGCTTCTCGCCCCCAGCGTATTGACTTTTAAGTTGGTCACGTGCCACTTGTCACGCGTACGCATGGGTCACGCGTACGCGTCATTGGCAATTTTCCTGGTGACGCGTGCACATGGGGTGACGCGTGTGAATCGCTTGTGAATTTCCATCTCATGCGTACGCGTGGGTGACACGTGCACGTGGCATTAAGTTCAGTAAATCCTCTTTTCTTCATGAATTTTCTATTTTTGCATGCTTTTATTCATTCCTTCAACCCAATCTTTGCCTTCTAATCCTGAAATTACTCAACACACATATCAAGGCATCGAATGGAATTAAAGTGAATTAAAATTAGCAATTTAAAGCCCTAAAAAGCATGTTTTTACTCTTAAGCACAAATTAGGAAAAATTCACAAAACCATTCTATTTCATTGAATAAATGTGAGAAAAAATGATAAAATCCCCTAAAATCAACACAAGATTAACCACGAAATTGGGGTTTATCAAACCTCCCCACACTTAAACTAAGCATGTCCTCATGCTAAACCAAGAAAGACAAGAAAAGGGGTATGAACATTTATTCAATGCAAATAAACTATATGTACCTATCTACATGCATGCAACTAAATGCAAAATGATTCTACCTACTTGGTTAAAAGTAAATCAATCTCCAAAAAAATATATAAACAAGTAGGGCTAAGATCATATGACGATTCATGAATCCTACCAATTCAAATATCCAAATGAAGTTCAAGTAGACTTGCAAGAAGAAAGCTCATGAAAGTCGGGAACAAGGAATTGAGCATCGAACCCTCACCGGAAGTGTATCCGCTCTAGTCGCTCAAGTGTATAGGGTTGATTCACTAAATTCTTCTCTAATCATGCTTTCCAAGATTTGTTTTTCTTCTAACAATCAACAATTACTCAATGCATGCACACATTCATCATGAGGTCTTATTCATAGTTTGTAATGGGGCTAGGATAAAGGTAAGGATGCATATGGTCAAGTGAGCTTGAAATTTGAATCTTTGATTAACCTAAGCTCTCACTAAACATATATAACAACCTATACAATTCTAATACAATACCTAGCTACCCATGATTCCCACTTTTTTTTCACATACTCATGCATTCTCTTTAATTCACCTTCCATATGAATTATTATTATTACTTTACTTTGGGGCTTATTGTCCCCTTTTTATTGAATTTTTTTCTATATATATATTTTCTATTTTTTTCTTTTTATTTTTCTTTTGATATATATTTTTCTTTATTTTGTATTTTTTTCTTTTTGCAATAAAGTATATACAAACATATCAATGCATATGGTTTAAACATAATTAATACATGAGTATGTACCCAATTCTCAATATTTTCAATAAAAATATAAAATACACTTTTACCTCAACCAATGTTCCCAAGTTTTCCATACCCAAATGATACACACCTTCACTAGCCTAAGCTACTCAAAGATCCAAATTAAAGGTCATTTATTGTTTTTCACTCAGGGGTAGTGATATGCTACAATTAAGAACAAAAGGGATTAAATAGGCTCAAAATTGGCTAACAATGGTTGATGAAAGGTAGGCTATTTGGGTAAGTGAGCTAAATGAAATGAGGGCCTCAATTATATAAATGCATTCATACACGAAATAATGGACATAAAGAAACAAACAAATCAAAGATTACAATCATAGAAAGAGAATAATACACACAAGAATGAAAATAAGTGGTTATATGATATAACCACACAACTGGGCTCAAAACTCACATGCTTGTGTTCTTAGCTCAATAACCATGTTCCAAAATAAATTCTGTCAAGCAAGTTCAACACAAAAATTTTTTTCAAATTGGTAAGGTGCCCTAAAAATAGTTTCTTGGAAAAGAAATCATCACCTAACCAAGTAGTCCTAACATAAAAGAAGTGGTAAAATATACACAAATTCTAACTACCATGCAACCTATCATGCTATGCAACAACTAACTAACAAAGAAGATTAAGAATTGGTGTTGAAAGAGGATGTGGTTACCCATGGAGATCGGTCAGACGACCTCCCCACACTTGAGGATTGCACCGTCCTTGGTGTATGCGAAGAAGAGCAAGGTGGACGGGTTGCTACAATTGATGAGCTCCTTCAAAAGGTTGAACGGGTGAACTTTTTTGTTGCCCCGTTTCTAAGTTTTTCCGTTCCTTCTTGGTGGCCAACCTAAAAGGAGAGAAAAAGAAAGTGAATTTAAGCCTACAGCAAAGATATCAAAGCAACTAGAACATAGGCAAGGGCTAATGCCAAATAAGAGTAGGGTTCTCAACGACATGGTAGCTACAACATATGAGTGAGAAACCAGTATAAGCTAAGGCATATCAACTACTACTTGATGCAAGAGTATAGTTAAAGCACAATTAAATGCCATGAAGAGCATGTTGAGCATCAAGTACAAATAGAAAAGAGTGGGTCATGAAAGACATGCAAGTTCATATCAATGCACAAAGGATGCAAGAGTTATAAAAGATTAAGCATTGATTTAAAAGTTTCATCACCCAACAATATCAAACAAGTCAAGAAGCACCAAGATTAACAAAGAAATTCTCAACAATTGAGAAAGAGAATTCAACACCATTATTAAAATAGGAAACTTAGAAAAGAAAATAAGAACAAGCTACAAAAACAAAATTAAAATGTAATGAATGAAAATCAGAAAATGCAATAAACAAAAAAAAATGAAAAGTGAAATTTTAAAGAGTCGGAGAAGAAGAAATTAAGAAAGGAAGAGGGGAGAAAAACAAAGGTAGAAAGAAAGAAGAAGGAGAGAAGAAAGAAGAATAAAGGAGAAAGGAGAAGGAAGAAACAAAAATAGGGGAGAAAATAGGGCGCAAGGCGACGCGTAAGCGTCGCCCACGCGTTCGCATGGAAGGCAAGAGGGACAAGCGACGCGTAAGCGTCGCCCACGCGCATGCGTGGAACACAGAAAGTACAGGTGATGCGTACGCGTGGGGCCAAATTGTGCTATTTGCACAAAACCAGCACCACTCCAGTGCAACTCTCTAGTTTTTGTATCAGGAGTGCCAAAATGCCACAAGACGTGTGCGCGTCAGCCACGCTTACGTGTGGAGCGCCATTTTTTCTTTTTTTTTTTATATAGAATATGAAAACAGGGCACTCTCCGAATCTATAACCATTTTACAGGAATCAAAATTCAAATTTAACAAGTCTTTTGGTTTTTAAAAAATTTTCAAATACAAAACAAACAAAACTTATACTTCAAGCAAAATACAATTTAACAACAACTATTCTACAACTTAAGGCATAAATCTAATCAAACAAACTAACAACCAAAACACTAAAACAAGAATATACAAAGAAGAAACTACCTACAATGGCAACTCAATTCATTCATTGATTATATATACAAGAGAATGGAAAGAGTTTACCATGGTGGGGTGTCTCCTACCTAGCACTTTTAGTTTAAGTCCTTAAGTTGGACATTTGGGAGGCTCCTTGTCAAGGTGGTTTATGCTTGTACTCTTCCTTGAACTTCCACCAATGCTTGGATTTCAAGTAAGCTCCAAATTTCAAAATCAATGGCACCAAGCTTTGGTGAAGTTCCACACAAGCTAAGGGCTCCCAAAATTGATCTTCATATATACCCGGATCCCAAATCTTGTTTCTACACCTATCTTCAAGTTGATCAAGACAATTCCATTTGGGTGGTAGACAAGCCGAATTCTCAATTAAGCCTCCAAACAACTTCCTAGACCCATGCAATTTGGTTCTACACTAACCTTTGCTATTCAACTTTGAGCATGCAACCATCATGAACTTAGAGCGATGTTTCTAACCACTACACAATTCTCTCCTACTCTTAACCCCAGAAAGAGCTTTAAGTTGACCACTATTTTCAATCAAACCATATTCAAGTGAGAAAGTAAAGCTTAGGAATAAGAACTTTACCCACTTGAATGTTGTGTATGATGGTGACTTAGGAAGGGGTGGTCCAAATGATCTTGCAAGTTCCACTCCCTTGTGCTCTCTTTTGACTATCTCCACCTCTTTGCAAGCTTCTTCACTTTCAACCTCTTCTTCTTGGTAGCTCTCTTCCAATTCAATCTCTTCTTTATTGCTTACCAAGGGCATGGGAGGTTGTGCATCTTCTTCTTTGATCTCAATTTCATGTTCAATGGGGAAGGGTTGAATTGTAGATAGGAGCTCCTCAATGATTGAATCCATCTCTTGATCAACCTCTTCAAAGTCTCCCACCATGATATGCTTTGGAGGTTGTGCACCCTCCTCAACATCAATGTCAAACTTCTTGGAAGAGGGCTCTCTAATTCTACATCACCATGGACTTCCAACATCTCCTAGATCTTCAACCACTCCTCCCTTTTCAATCATCTCTACGCTCTCCCCTTGTTGCACTCCTTGCTTCAACTCCTCTTCTCCACCTTGAAGAACCAAACTCACTCCCTCACTATGCTCCTTGATTGCTTCTCCACATTCAATAATGGGAGTGCTTTGATTGCATAAACTTAGGCGGGAGGAGACCATGTTGCAAACGGCTTCCGCCACGGTGGCAAGCACGGCTTCTATCTTCTTGAACTCATTTTGTGTCTCTTCTTGCCTTTGCAGGTAAGAGCTAATATCTCTTTGTCGTGCTAGCTTGAAGGCATGGAGAAATTCATCCATTAGAGGTGGTGGAAGATAAGGTTCATTGTTTGGGGGAAAGGGCTTATAATTGGAAGGTGGTTCATCTTGGTAAGGATATGGAGATGAGGTATATTGAGGTGGTTCTTGGGAGTAATGGTGTTGGAATTATTGTAGTTCTATGTATGGTTCATATGGCTCATTAGGTGGTTGGTATGGTGGATAAGGATTAGGGTCATATGAAGGTGTTTAGTGATAAGGGGTGATAAACGACTATTTTATGATTTATCTTGTGCTAATTTGAGTGGTTTTTATCAACTCATTGCTCACTTATTCATGTAATTTGCATGGTTTTAAAAATTCTTCCTGATTCTGTGATATAGGTGAAAACATGTTTCCTGGGCCTTTAAACTGTCAATTTTAATTATCCTTTATTAACATTCGATGCCGTGATCTATATGTTGAGTATTTTCAGGCTGTATAGGGCAGGAATGACTTAGAGGATGGAAAGGAAACATGCAAAAGTGGAAGGAACGCACAAAAATGAAGTTTTGAGAAGTTGGCAGCGACGCGCACGCATGGGCGACGCGTACGCGTGCCTAGCACAGAAGCCAAGCGACGCGTACGCGTGACTGACGCATATGCGTGACTGACGCGTATGCGTGACAAGGGATTTTGCCAAATGACACGCACGCGTTACCTAGGCGTATGCGTGACATGCGCCACGTGCAGAAAGTTGCAGAAAGCGCTGGGAGCAATTTCTGGGCTCCTTTTGGCCCAGTTCCAAGCCCGAAAAATACAGAATAGAAGCTGCAGAATGGGGGAAACATAGAGCTTTCATTCACACAACATTTATTCACTTCTCATTATTCACAATTTAGGTTTTAGATGTAGTTTCTAGAGAGAGAGGCTCTCTCCTCTCTCTAGGTTTTAAGATTTCTCTTTGTTTTAGTTTTATTTCTTCTCAATTCCAGGTTTAATGTTCCTTTAATTTTGTTTCTCTTCTACTCTTATTTGTTCTGGTCCTTTAGTTTATCTATCTTCTCTTGTTGCTTTATTTATTCTCCAGTTTAGTTTATGAACTCCATGTTATATTCAATTTCTTATTAATGCAATTTGAGGTATTCCATATTTATGATTGCTTTCTTCTATTTGTATTATTGATGCTTACAATTGGTTGTTTGGATTTTATTGGCTCTTATTACTTTTCTATGCTTTTATGTTGTGCCTTCCAAGTGTTTGATAAAATGCTTGGTTGGATTTTAGTGTAGATTTCCCTCCTTTTGGCTTTGGTTGAGTAATTGGAGACTCTTGAGTTATCAAACTCCTTTGTTGATTGATAATTGAAAGTTGCTAGTTGATTTGGATCCCTCTAAAGCTAGTCTTTCCTTAGGAGTTGACTAGGACTTGAGGAATCAAATTGATTCATCCACTTGACTTTTCTTCATAGTTAGAGGTTAACTAAGTGGGAGCAATGGACAATTAATATCACAATTGATAAGGATAACTAGGATAGGACTTCTAATTCTCATACCTTGCCAAGAGCTTTCTTAATTATTAGTTTATTTTTCTTGTCATTTACATTCCTTGTTCAACCTTTCAAAAACCCAAAAAAGGTACTATGTCATAACCAATAGTAACATACTTCCCTGCAATTCCTTGAGAGACGACCCGAGGTTTAAATACTTCGGTTTATTTTATTGGGTTTGCTTTAGTGACAACCAAATTTTTGTATGAAAGGATTCTTTGTTGGTTTAGAAACTATACTAGCAACGAGAATTTATTGTGAATTCTTTACCATTAAAAATCCGTTCATCAAGGGGCTTGTGAGTATGGTGGTTCAAAACTATGTTGGGGAGATGGTTCATATGCATATGGTAGTGGTTGTTGACAACCACAATGAGGGTCACCACATCCATTAGATTGATATGCATTAGGGGTGGAATTATACCTATAAGGAACCGGAGGAGGTTGTTGCCAAGAAGGGTGATCAATTCCTTGAGGCTCCTCCCACCTTTGATTGTTCCATCCTTGATGCATATTGTCATTGTAGTTTTCATTTTCTACAACATCATTTGAACCAAACTGATAGCCAAAGGGGTGAGAATTCATAGTAGCAAATAAAAACAAAAGCTAACAAAAATAAGCAACAAAGTCCTAAACCTAACAAAAACTAACAAACAAGCAAAAGGCAAACATATTCACATATTCACAATAGCCAATAATATAACACCATTGTAATTACCCAGCAACAGAGCCAAAAACTTGAAAGAAAGATTTATTGTCGGTCTAGAATTCCTCTTAATAGAAATAAGTACTTTGTTGTAAGCATAGCTCTAAACCAAAAAATAACTCTCACATCAAATTTTAATAGATTTTGGTTGTCACATGTATAAACTCCAATGAAAATTAACTGAAGTATTTAAACCTCGGGTTGTCTCACAAGGAATTGCAATGAAGTGATGAATTATTGGCTATGAAGATGCAAGGGGGATTTGATTTATAGTTGACAAGAAAAGTAAATAACAAGAAAGTAAATGACAATTAACTAATAAAACAAAGGAAAACGACTCTTGGCTAAGCATAGGAATTGAGATCACCATCCTTGTCAACAAACCATATATTGACAATTATGAGGGACTAACCCATTAAGTCTACCTCTATGCTTGAAGTAAGTATAATGTCTACCTCAAAGCATTAAGTGCGTCAAATAGGCTTGATCAACATCAATCCATAAGTCTTAACCTAGCTACTCATTAACTTAGTAGTAGGCTAGAGTCAATGGTTATCAAATTGACCACATAGGGTTCTCAAATCACCAATTCAATGAGACCCAATGACTCAAGGTCACCCAATTCCCTTAGCCTAGGCCAAGAGTAAAGAAAACTACTCAAAAACTAGAGGAAACATTTCATCAAACACCTAGAGTGCAATAAAAGTAAACAACACAAAATGCAAGAATTAATAAAATCCATAACTAACATAAGCAATAAATCAATAATAACAATGAAGATAAACATAAAAAGGACATGGAAAGATAAAATTGCATTAAAAGAAAAGTAAATACAACAAGAGTTCATGAAAGTAAAAGTAACACAATAAAGGAAATGGCAAGTAAAACTAGAAGAGTAAAGATGTAATAACAAGAAATTAAAAGAGAAAACTAAATCAAAACAAGAACTAAAAGTTGGATCTAAGAAAATTAAAACTAAACTACCTTAAATTCTAGAGACAAGGGAGAGCTTCTCTCTCTAGAATTCTACCTACAACATGATGAAAACTAAACTATGGCTTCCCCCCCCCCCCATTCCCTTGCCATCCTTGGGTTCAAAAGCATAAAAAAAAAGTTGGTGATGAACCACTATTCCGTGGTACATTTTATGTTTAATTGAGTGGATTTTATCAATTTTTCCCACATTTATTTAATGAAATGGCATGGTTTCATAATTTTCACCTAATTTGTGCTTAAGTGTAAAAACAGGCTTTTTAGGCCTTTAATTTGCTAATTTTAATTCACCTTTGATTCCACTAGATGCCTTGATGTGTTTGTTTTTGAATTCAGGTTGAAAAGGCTAAGAATGGATCAAAGGAATGAAGAGGAAATCATGCAAAGCAGAGAAGTCATGGAAAATCAAGGGTTTGGGATGCATTCATCGACGCGCACGCGTGGAACGACGTGCACGCATGGAATAACGTGCACGCGTGAATTTGAAGTCACATGGCGACGCGTACGCGTACATGACGCGTACGCGTGGAAAGAAAAAATGCCAAACGACGCGTACGCGTGACCCATGCGTACGCGTCGATGCTCACGCGTGACTTCATTAAAGTTAAAATACTGGCGGCGATTTCTAAGCTTCCCAGGCCCAGATCCAACTCACTTTCTCAGCCTATTACATGCAAAATTGAGGAAGAGTCAAAGGGGGAACACATGCATGAATGATGAGGAGCTTTTAGTTAGTTTCTAGAGAGAGAAGCTCCCTCTTCTCTCTAGAATTAGGTTAGGATTAGGTTAGATCTTGCTAGATTTAGGTTTAGTTTCCTATTTTCATCTTTTTTCCATTTCAATCTCTTGTTGTTATACCTATGCTCTCTTAGTTCTCTTGTCAATTTTCCATTTGATGTCTCTTCTATGTTAATGCACTATTGTTAGATTTGGATCTCATTTTAATGCAATTCATGTTTTATGTTTCCTTGTTGTTTAATTGAGTGGTTGTTAATTCTTTGCAATTGAGTAGTTGTAGATTTAATACTCTTGTTGCCAATTTACCATGCTTTCCCTTTTTGCCTTCCAATTATTTGACAAAATGCTTGGAAGGATGTTAGAGTAGAATTTTGTGTTCTTTGCTTGGGATGGTAACTTAGGTGAACTTGAGTTGCTAATGTCCAAGTGTTGATAATTGATGTCCATTGACTCTAGCTTTCCCTAAATTAATTAGTGAGAAAGCTAGAAGTTATGGATTAGGATTGGTGTGGCTCATTTGACCTTCCTTTACTCGTTAGAGGATGACTTAATGGGATTAATCCTTACAATTATCATATTGTGGTTACTGACAAGGATAAAGATCCTTGACCATCATTCCTTGCCAAGACATCTTTATAATTTGAGTTTTCATTTACTTTCTTGCTATTTATCTTTTATCTTCCTTATTCAAAACCCCAAAATACTTGTCCCATAACCGATAGCAAGAACACTACCCTGTAATTCCTTTGAGAGACGACCTGAGGTTTGAATACTTCGGTTATTATTTTTATTGGGGTTTGTTACTTGTGACAACCAAATTTTTTCATGAGAGGATTGTTTGTTGGTTTAGAAACCATACTTGCAACGAGAATTTTTTGTGAATTTCTTTACCAATGAAAATTCCTTCATCAGTTGGATTTGGGCCTCCTTGAGCTCAGAAATCACCCCCAGCATATTGGCTTTAAGTTGGTCACGTGCCGCTTGTCACGCGTTGATGACTGCGCATCATGTACCCTTTTTCTTATCTAAAAGAACCATAAAAAGAGCATAATCTCATTTATCAATGTAATTTCATGAACCAAATGATATATAATATGGTACATTGCTTTGAAATAGGTTGTGTTGAATTTCAGGTGATAAGAGCAAAAAAAAGGGAAGGAAAACAACAAATAAGGATGGGCGTGTGAAGCTGGGCGTGCCACTTGAAGCTCTGGGCGTGGCACACCAAGCTTTTGAACTAACTTTCAACAATGGGCGTGCCACTTGAAGCTATGGGCGTGGCACGCCAAGCCAACATTCCAGCAAAGAAGGTTGAAGAATTTTACATGGGCGTGCCACTTGGTGCTATGGGTGTGGCACGCCAAGTTTGTGAAGCCAAGATATCAAAGAGGGCATGCCACTTGGTGTTTTGGGTGTGGCACGCCAGGCTTAAGTTCCAGAGGAGTGATTTTGAGCCCCACTATGGGCGTGGCACGCCAAGCATTGGGCGTGGCACGCCGGGGCATATGCTAGCCTGACCTCCTCTCATTCAAATGAAGATATCTTGAGCTACACAACTCCAAATGAGATGATTCCAGTGCCATTATAAAGTAGAAATCCAGGGCTTTTGAACCATATATAACACTTTATAATTGACACTGGAATGGATGAAGATATTGACCCCGAAAATACATGGAGAAAAATACGTCACTGCAGAGTTACCAGCCTGATCTCTTCATCTTCAAAGGAACATAACTTCAGTTGTAGAGGTCCAAATGATGTGATCTTGGTGGCGTTGGAAAGCTGATATCAAGAGCTTTCCAACGATATATAATACTTTAGGATGGACATTAAAACGAGAGGTGAAAAAGGCCATTATATTAACGTTTCAAAACCTGGGCGTGCCACTTGATATTGAAGGCGTGGCACGCTAGCTCTGTTTTCATAATGGGCGTGCCACTTCGAATTCTGGGCGTGGCACGCCAGTTCAAATGGCCAGAGAGGAGATTTTGGTGCACCATTAAGGCATGGCAAGCCAGTTTTGGGCGTGGCACGCCAGCTTCACAACATATGGGACGTGGCATGCCAGAAGTGGGCGTGGCACGCTAGGCTACCTAACAGAATGACCTATCCACCTTCAAATGGGCATAACTTGAGCTACAGAGGTCTAAATGAGTTGATTTCAAAAGCGTTGGAAAGCTAACATCCAGGGCTTTTCAATAATATATAACACTTCATAGTGGACATTCATTTTGAGGCCCAACCAACTCCATACTTTCAACATTACAAAGTGGGTCATACTCTAAAGGGCAAAATCAAGTGGAGTGGCACTTGAAACCACATGCCAACTTCTTCCTGTAGCCTCCAACCTTCAATCAAGCCCACTCTAACTCTCAAGCCACACTTATCAATCAATCAAGGCCACAAGAAGAATCTAGAATAGTTTATTTTCATTTCATTGTAATTTACTTTTAATTTCATTTAAGTTTGTAATTTAAGGGAGCCTATATAAAGGCCTTAGTTTCATAGAATTAGTCATAGATGGATTGGGCGAAGTCTTCGGACCCTCTCTATTCACCATCAGTTTCTTCTCTTTTCTTTCTTACTTTGTAAATAATTTAGTTATGAATTACTAACTCTTTCCATTGGGAAAGAGCGCTCTATTATTTTTCAATGGATTGATTGTTTTTATTTTTCTTCTTCTCTTCATCTCTCTTTGATTTACTAGAAAGAATTTCATTCTTCATTCTAGCATTCAATTATCTTGGAAAAGAGATTGAATGTAATTGGGTTTTATGGGAACCTTAGAAGAGGAAACATAAAACCATGCTTGAAATTCTTTCTCACACTTGAGTAGGATTTGGGTTTTGGTGTTTGGATATGGTGACATATAATCCTCCCTCTACTTGGACCTATGATGATGTGTGGTATAATCAGGGACCATTCTTCATCTCTTCTCATGAGCAATTAGACCAAGGAATTGGCTATTGATCAAGATTTGAGAGATTGAGTCACCAAGGGATTGGGGCTCAATCAATCATGATTGCCAAGAGGTCAATGAGTTGCATGATTGAAGATGAGATAAAATCAATTAATCCGGAGAATGCAATATCTCTTGATCCCAATACTTATGTAATTCATTGGTGAGAATTTCAGATAAGCGTATAGAGATGCTTTCGTTCCTCTGAATCTCTGCTTTCCCGCTGTCTTCATCCAATCAGTCTTACTCCTTTCCATGGCAAGCTTTCTGTAAGGGCATCACCGTTGTCAATGGCTACATCCCATCCTCTCTGTGAAAATGGTCCAAATGCTCTGTCATGGCATGGCTAATCATCTGGAGGTTCTCAATCATACCGGAATAGGATTTACTATCCTTTTGCGTCTGTCACTACGCCCAGCACTCGTGAGTTTGAAGTTCGTCACAGCCATCCCTTCCCAGATCCTACTCGAAATACCACAGACAAGGTTTAGACTTTCCAGATCTCAGGAATGGCCATCCATGGGTTCTAACTTATACCACGAAGATTCTAATATCTCGGACTCAGTCCCCTGTATTAGATATCCAAGAGATATCCATTCAATCTAAGGTAGAACGGAAGTGGTTGTCAGGCACACGTTCATAAGTTGAGAATGATGATGACTGTCACGATCATCACGTCCATCATATTGAAGTGCGAATGAATATCTTAGAGGCGGAATAAGTTGAATTGAATAGAAAAATAGTAGTACTTTGCATTAATCCTTGAGGAACAGCAGAGCTCCACCCCTTAATCTATGGTGTGTAGAAACTCTACCGTTGAAAAATACATAAGTGAAAGGTTCAGGCATGGCCGAATGGCCAACCCCCATGATCTAAGAACTAAACGTCCCAAGATGATCCGAAGATGGTTCAAAAGATGAACTAAAAATCATAAGATGTCTAATACAATAGTAAGAAGTCCTATTTATACTAAACTAGCTACTAGGGTTTACAGAAGTAAGTAATTGATGCATAAATCCACTTCCGGGGCCCACTTGGTGTGTGCTTGGGCTGAGCTTGAATGTTACACGTGCAGAGGCTTCTTCTGGAGTTGAACGCCAGTTTGTAACGTGTTTCTGGCGTTCGACTCTGGTTTGTGACGTGTTTCTGGCGTTTAGCTCCAGACTGCATCGTAGAACTGGCGTTCAACGCCCTTTTACGTCATCTAAACTCGAGCAAAGTATGGACTATTATATATTGCTGGAAAGCCCTAGATGTCTACTTTCTAACACAATTGGAAGCGTGCCGTGTTGATCTCTGTAGCTCCAGAAAATCCACTTTGAGTGCAGGAAGGTCAGAATCCAACAGCATCAGCAGTCCTTCTTCAACCTCTGAATCTGATTTTTGCTCAAGTCCCTCAATTTCAGCCAGAAAATACCTGAAATCACAGAAAAACACACAAACTCATAGTAAAGTCCAGAAATGTGAATTTAACATAAAAACTAATGAAAACATCCCTAAAAGTAACTAGATCCTACTAAAACATACTAAAAACAATGCCAAAAAGCGTATAAATTATCCTTTTTTATTACCCTTGCCTTTTGGTTTTAAGGGCTATTGGCTTTTTGCTCTTGCCTTTTGGTTTTAAGAGCTTTGGCTTTTTCTGCTTGCTTTTTCTTTTTCTTTCTATTTTTTTCGCTATTTTTTTTTCTTTTCTATTTTTTTCTGCAAGCTTTTGTATTCACTGCTTTTTCTTGCTTCAAGAATCATTTTTATGATTTTTCAGATTATCAAATAACATGTCTCCTGTTCATCATTCTTTCAAGAGCCAACATATTTAACATTCTTAAACAACAACTTCAAAAGACATATGCACTGTTCAAGCATTCATTCAGAAAACAAAAAGTTTTGTCACCACATCAATATAATTAAACTAAGTTCAAGAATAAATTCAAAACTCATGTACTTCTTGTTCTTTTGAATTAAAAACATTTTTCATTTAAGAGAGGTGATGGATTCATATTCACTACTTTAAGGCATAGACACTTAGACATTAATGATCATGTAATAAAGACATAAACATAGATAAACATTTAACATAAGAAAACGAAAAACAGAAAGTTTAAGAACAAGGAATGAGTCCACCTTAGTGATGGTGGCGTTTTCTCCTTGAGGAACCAATGATGTCCTTGAGCTCTTCTATGTCTCTTCCTTGTTTCTGTTGCTTGATCCCTAGTGATTTTGGTGCTCCTATCCTTAGTTGCTCCCAATAATAGTGTGGGGGAAAATGTATCCCCTGAGGTATCTCAGGGATCTCTTGATTTGTAGTCAAATGTTCTACCACTGAGCTATAGATCCTTTACATGAATCTCTCCATCTCCCATGACTTAGAGGTGGAAGCTTTTGTCTTCCCTTTCCTCTTCTCTTTTTTTTTTTTTTTGAGGTTTCTCTGGCCTTAGGTGCCATCAATGGTTATGGAAAAGCAAAATAAGCAATGATTTTACCACACCAAACTTAGAGTGTTGCTCGCCCTCGAGCAGGAGAAGAAAGAATAGATGAAGAAGAAGATGTGGAAAAAAAACTAGGATTATGAGGAGGGAAGGTGGGGATCCTGTGGGGTTCACAGATCCTGAGATGATCCTGTGAGGTCCACAGATCTTGAGGTGTCAAGGATTTACATCCCTGCACCAATTAGGCATGTGAAATGCCTTTGCATGCAATTCTGGCGTTTAAACGCCGAACTGATGCTTGTTCTGGGCGTTCAACGCCCAGATGCAGCATGTTTCTGGCATTGAACGCCAGTTCTATGCTTGTTTCTTGCGTTCAGCGCCAGCTCCATGCTCTGTTCTGGCGTTGAACGCCAGCCAGATGCTCCTTACTGGCGTTTAAACGCCAATAAGCCCTTCCTCCTGGGTGTGATTTTTCTTCTGCTGTTTTCGATTCTGTTTTTAATTTTTTATTTATTTTGTGACTCCACATGATCATGAACCTAATAAAACATGAAAGAACAATAAAAATAAAAATAAAATTAGATAAATAAAAATTGGGTTGCCTCCCAACAAGCGCTTCTTTAATGTCAATAGCTTGACAGTGGGCTCTCATGGAGCCTCACAGATGTTCAGAGCATTGTTGAGACTTCCCAACACCAAACTTAGAGTTTGGATATGGGAGTTCAACACCAAACTTAGAGTTTGGTTATGGCCTCCCAACACCAAACTTAGAGTTTGACTGTGGGGGCTCTGGTTGACTCTATTTTGAAAGAAGCTTACTGTGCCTCTTTTCCATGTTTACAGAAGGATGTCCTTGAGTTTTAAACTCAAGGGAGTCCTCATTCAACTGAAGGACTAGTTCACCTCTGTTAACATCAATCGCAGCTCTTGCTGTGGCTAGGAAGGGTCTTCCAAGAATGATGGATTCATCCTCATCCTTCCCAGTATCTAGGATTATGAAATCAGCAGGGATGAAAAGGCCTTCAACCTTTACTAACATGTCCTCTACTTGTCCATAAGCCTGTTTTCTGGAATTGTCTGCCATCTCTAATGAGATTCTAGCAGCTTGCACCTCAAAGATTCCCAGTTTCTCCATTACAGAGAGTGGCATGAGGATTATTCCTGACCCAAGGTCACATAGAGCCTTCTCAAAGGTCATGATGCCTATGGTACAAGGTATTAGGAACTTTCCAGGATCCTGTTTCTTCTGAGGCAATCTCAGTTGATCCAATGCATTTAATTCATTGGTGAACAGGGGAGGTTCATCTTCCCAAGTCTTATTACCAAATAAATTGGCATTTAGCTTCATGATTGCACCAAGGTACTTGGCAACTTGTTCTTCAGTGACATCCTCATTCTCTTCAGAAGAAGAATACTCATCAGAGCTCATGAAGGGCGTAAGAAGGTTTAATGGAATCTCTATGGTCTCTAGATGAGCCTCAGAGTCCTTCGGTTCCTCAAAGAGAAACTCCTTATTGAACACTGGACGTCCCAGGAGGTCTTCCTCCTTGGGATTCACGTCCTTCTCCTCTCTTGTGGGTTCGGCCATGATGGTCAATTCAATGGCCTTGCACTCTCCATTTGGGTTTTCTTCTGTATTGCTTGGGAGAGTACTAGAAGGGATTTCAGTGATCCTTTTACTCAGCTGGCCCACTTGTGCTTCCAAATTTCTAATGGAGGACCTTGTTTCACTCATGAAACTCACAGTGGCCTTAGATAGATTAGAGACTAAGTTTGCTAAATTAGATGTATTTTGTTCAGAGTTCTCTGTCTGTTGCTGAGTGGATGATGGAAAAGGCTTGCTATTGCTAAACCTGTTTCTTCCACCATTATTAAAGCCTTGTTGAGCCTTTTGTTCATCCTTCCATGAGAGATTTGGTTGATTTCTCCATGAGGGATTATAGGTGTTTCCATATGGTTCACCCATATAATTCACCTCTGCTATTGCAGGGTTCTCAGGATCATAAGCTTCTTCTTCAGAAGATGCCTCTTGAGTACTGTTGGATGCATTTTGCATTCCATTCAGACTCTGAGAAATCATATTGACTTGCTGAGTCTATATTTTATTCTGAGCCAATATGGCATTCAGAGTATCAATTTCAAGAACTCCCTTCTTCTGAGGCGTCCCATTACTCACAGGATTCCTCTCAGAAGTGTACATAAACTGGTTGTTAGCAACCATGTCAATGAGTTCTTGAGCTTCTGTAGGCATTTTCTTTAGGTGAATGGATCCACCTGCAGAAGTATCCAATGACATCTTAGCTAATTCAGACAGACCATCATAGAATATATCCAGGATGGTCCATTCTGAAAGCATGTCAGAAGGACACTTTTTGGTCAGTTGCTTGTATCTCTCCCAAGCTTCATAGAGGGATTCACCTTCCTTCTATCTGAAGGTTTGGACATCCCCTCTAAGCTTACTAAGCTTTTGAGGAGGAAAGAACTTGGCTAAGAAAGTCGTGACCAGCTTATCCCAAGAGTTCAGGCTATCTTTGGGTTGAGAGTCCAACCACACTCTAGCTCTGTCTCTTACAGCAAAAGGAAAAAGCATGAGCCTGTAGACTTCAGGATCTACTCCATTAGTCTTAACAGTATCACATATCTGCAAGAATTTAGTTAAGAACTGAAAGGGATCTTCAGATGGAAGTCTATGAAGATTGCAATTTTGTTGCATTAGAGAAACTAGTTGAGGCTTAAGCTCAAAATTAGTTGAGGCTTAAGCTCAAAATTGGTTGCTCCAATGGCAGGAATTGAGATGCTTCTTCCATGTAAATTGGAATTAGGTGCAGTAAAGTCACCAAGCATTTTCCTTGCATTATTATTATTTTCGGATGCCATCTCCTCTTCCTGTTCGAAAATTTCTGAAAGGTTATCTCTGGATTGTTGTATTTTAGCTTCTCTTAGTTTCCTCTTCAGAGTCCTTTCAGGTTCAGGGTCTGCTTCAACAAGAATCTTCTTGTCTTTACTCTTGCTCATATGAAAAAGAGGGAACAGAAAAATAATAATAATAGGGATCCTTTTTGCCCAGGTATAGAGGTTCCCTGTGTGAGTAGAAGAAAAGAATGTAATGTAAAGAAGGGAAGTAGAGAAGATTCGAACACAGATGGAAGAGGGGGTTCGAATTTGTGTGAGATGAAGTGTTAGTAGATGAATAAATAAATAGAAGGAGATGAGAGAGAAAGAGGATTTTCGAAAATAAAATTTTGAAAAGGGGTTAGTGATTTTCGAAAATTAGGAATGAAATCAAATTAAAATTAAAAATTGAAACAATTAGTTAATTAAAAAGAAATTTTTTTTTTTTTGAAAAAGAGGGAAGATATTTTCAAAAATTAGAGAGAGAGAGTTAGTTAGGTAGTTTTGAAAAAGATAAGTAACAAACAAAAAGTCAATTACTTAGTTGAAAAAAATTTTGAAAATCAATTTTTAAAAGATAAGAAGATAAGAAGTTAGAAAAGATATTTTAAAAAAAATAAGATAGAAAGATATTTTTTAAAAGATATGATTGAAATTAGTTTTGAAAAAGATTTGATTTTTAAAATCACAATTAATGACTTGATTCACAAGAAATTACAAGATATGATTCTAGAACTTAAAGTTTGAATCTTTCTTAACAAGTAAGTAACAAACTTGAAATTTTTGAATCAAAACATTAATTGTTGATGATATTTTCGAAAATATGATATAAAAATAAGAAAAAGATTTTGAAAATATTTTGAAAAAGATTTTTGAAATTTTCGAAAAAAAATGGAAAAGATATGATTTTTGAAAAAGATTTGAAAAAGATAAGATTTTTAAATTGAAAATTTGATTTGACTCCTAAGAAACAACTAAATTTTAAAAAGTTTTGAAAAAGTCAACTCAAATTTTCGAAATTTATGAGTGAAAAAGGGAAAGATATTTTTTTTATTTTTGAATTTTTAATGATGAAAGAGAAAAACATGAAAAAGACTCAATGCATGAAAGTTATGGATCAAAAGAATGAATGCATGCAAGAATGCTATGAATGTCAAGATGAACACCAAGAACACTTTGAAGATCATGATGAACATCAAGAACTTATTTTTAAAAAATTTTATATGCAAAGAAAACATGCAAGACACCAAACTTAGAAATCTTTCATGTTCAGACACTATGAATGCAAAAATATACATGAAAAACAAGAAAAGACACAAAACAAGAAAACATCAAGATCAAACAAGAAGACTTACCAAGAACAACTTGAAGATCATGAAGAACACTATGAATGCATGAATTTTTCGAAAATTTTATGCAAACTTTGAAACATGCAATTGACACCAAACTTAAAATTGACTCAAGACTCAAACAAGAAACATGAAATATTTTTTGATTTTTATGATTTTATGATTTTTTGGATTTTTTTTTGAAAATTAGTGTGAAAAAGAAAAAATAAGGATTCCAAAATTTTTAATATGAATTCCAGGAATCTTGCACTCTTAGTCTAAAGCTCCAATCTGAGGGTTAGACATGGCTTAATAGCCAGTCAGCTTTAGGATATAAATCAGGCATGCAACAGCTGATATTCAAATTAACTTGCCTCTATGCTGATGGTTGGAAGCCCCTATCCAAAAGAATTAGACCTGGCTTTACAGCCAGCCAGGCTTTAACATGCTTCATGAAACACTAGAATTCATTCTTAAAAAAATTTTAGAATAATTTTCGAAAACAGATGAGAAATTTTTGAAAGATTTTTTTTTTGAAAGATTTTTGAAGAAATTTTTGAAAATTTTTTTGAAAACAAAATAAGAAGAAAATTACCTAATCTGAGCAACATGATGAACCGTCAGTTGTCCAAACTCAAACAATCCCCGGCAACGGCGCCAAAAACTTGGTATGCGAAATTGTTACTCAGAGGTTGTAAAATTTGTTGTTCGTTCTCTCCCTGGCAATGGCGCCACAACTGGTGCACAATACCATGGTCTAAACATAACTTCACAACTTCGCACAACTAACCAAAGGATTTACTATCCTTTTGCGTCTGTCACTACAACCAGTACTCGCAAGTTTGAAGTTCGTCACAGCCATCCCTTCCCAGATCCTACTCAGAATACCACAGACAAGGTTTAGACTTTCCGGATCTCAGGAATGGCCATCCATGGGTTCTAACTTATACCACGAAGATTCTAATATCTCGGACTCGGTCTCCTGTATTAGATATCCAAGAGATATCCATTCAATCTAAGGTAGAACGGAAGTGGTTGTCAGGCACGCGTTCATAAGTTGAGAATGATGATGACTATCACGGTCATCACATCCATCATATTGAAGTGTGAATGAATATCTTAGAAGTGAAATAAGTTGAATTGAATAGAAAAACAGTAGTACTTTGTATTAATCCTTGAGGAACAGCAGAGCTCCACACCGTAATCTATGGTGTGTAGAAACTCTACCATTGAAAAATACATATGTGAAAGGTTCAGGCATGGCCGAATGGCCAGCCCCCATGATCTAAGAACTAAACGTCCCAAGATGATCCGAAGATGGTTCAAAAGATGAACTAAAAATCATAAGATGTCTAATACAATAGTAAGAAGTCCTATTTATACTAAACTAGCTACTAGGGTTTACAGAAGTAAGTAATTGATGCATAAATCCACTTCCGGGGCCCACTTGGTGTGTGCTTGGGCTGAGCTTGAATGTTACACGTGCAGTGGCTACTTCTGGAGTTGAACGCCAGTTTGTAACGTGTTGCTGGCGTTCAACTCTGGTTTGTGACGTGTTTCTGGCGTTTAACTCCAGACTGCAGCGTAGAACTGGCGTTCAACGCCCTTTTGCGTCGTCTAAACTCGACCAAAGTATGAACTATTATATATTGCTGGAAAGCCCTAGATGTCTACTTTCCAACGCAATTGGAAGGGCGCCGTTTGGATCTCTGTAGCTCCAGAAAATCCACTTTGAGTGCAGGGAGGTCAGAATCCAACAGCATCAGCAGTCCTTCTTCAACCTCTGAATCTGATTTTTGCTCAAGTCCCTCAATTTCAGCCAGAAAATATCTGAAATCACAGAAAAACACACAAACTCATAGTAAAGTCCAGAAATGTGAATTTAACATAAAAACTAATAAAAACATCCCTTAAAGTAGCTAGATCCTACTAAAAACATACTAAAAACAATGCCAAAAAGCGTATAAATTATCCGCTCATCAATGACGTGTCCGGCTGGTGGATGGCGGCCGAAGCTGTCGTGTCCGACTTGTTGGACTGGCTGCACTGCTGATCCTTTGTCACCGGAGGGTGGTGGTACCTGCAAGGGACTCCGATGCTTAAGTTAGCAAGGGTATTAAGCAGGTTTTTAGTAGAATCAGAGTATGAGTTATACCTGGGTGCTCCAGTGTATTTATAATGGTGTGGAGTGACCTTTTTAGATAAGATAAGTTAGTTATCTTATCTTATCTTATCTTATCTTTGGGTGAGGTCAGCTTATCTTCAAGGGAACCGCCTTTATCTCTATAGGCTTAGACTGCCTTTGGATTTGGATCGTGTTCCTCTATTTGGGCCCTTTACTGGGCTTTCCTGGTAATTTGGCCGAGCTCTTTAAGAAGAGGTCAGGTAGTCTGACCTAAAGAGGTCGGTTGTCTTGTCGCTACACATCCCGAGTCGGACAGCTTGACCCAGGGTATGAACAAATACCTTCCAGAGCCATAAAATAGTTCATATTGTTATGATAACTTCCGAAATTTTGGCTGGGATTTTAATGCTGCATACCCCCTTCATCAAGGACCATTATCCCGTAACTGCGCATTATGTACCTTTTTTATTATCTAAAAGAACCATAAAAAGAGCATAATCTAATTTATCAATGTAATTTCATGAACCAAATGATATATATTATGGTACATTGCTTTGAAATAGGTTGTGCTGAATTTCAGGTGATAAGAGCAACAAAAAGGGAAGAAAAACAACAAATAAGGATGGGCGTGTGAAGCTAGACGTGCCACTTGAAGCTCTGGGCGTGGCACACCAAGCTTTTGAACTAACTTTCAACAATGGGCGTGCCACTTGAAGCTATGGGCGTGGCACGCCAAGCCAACATTCTAGCAAAGAAGGTTGAAGAATTTTACATGGGCATGGCACGCCAAGTTTGTGAAGCCAAGATGTCAAAGAGGGCGTGCCACTTGGTATTTTGGGTGTGGCACGCCAGGCTTAAGTTCCAGAGGAGTGATTTTGAGCCCAACTATGGGCGTGGCACGCCCAGCATTGGGCGTGGCAAGCCAGGGCATATGCCAGCCTGACCTCCTCTCATTCAAATGAAGATATCTTGAGCTACACCACTCCAAATAAGATGATTCCAGTGCCATTATAAAGTAGACATTCAGGGATTTCCAACCATATATAACACTTTATAATTGACACTGGAATGAAAGAAGATATTGACCCCGAAAATACATAGAGAAAAACACGTCACTGCAGAGTTACCAGCCTGACCTCTTCATCTTCAAAGGAACATAACGTGAGTTGTAGAAGTCCAAATGATGTGATCTTGGTGGCGTTGGAAAGATGACATCAAAAGATTTCCAATGATATATAATACTTTAGGTTGGACGTTAAAAATGGAGGTGAAAAAGGCCATTATATTAGCGTTGCAAAACCTGGGCATGCCACTTGATATTGAAGGCGTGGCACGCCAGCTCTGTTTTCATAATGGGCGTGCCACTTGGAATTCTGGGCGTGGCACGCCAGTTCAAATAGCCAAAGAGGAGATTTTAGTGCATCATTAAGGCGTGGCACGCCAGAAGTGGGCGTGGCACGCCAGGCTACCTGACAGACTGACCTATCCACATTCAAATGGGCATAACTTGAGTTACAGAGGTCCAAATGAGTTGATTCTAAAGGCGTTGGAAAGCTAACATCTAGAACTTTTCAACAGTATATAATAATTTATAGTGGACATTCATTTTGAGGCCCAACCATCTCCATACTTTCAACATTGCAAAGTGGGTCATACTCCAAAGGGCAAAATCAAGTGGGAGTGGCAGTTGAAACCACATGTCAACTTCTTCCTGCAGCCTCCAACCTTCAATCAAGCCCACTCCAACTCTCATGTCACACTTATCAAGCAATCAAGGCCACAAGAAGAATCTAGAATAGTTTATTTTCATTTCATTGTAATTTGCTTTTAATTTCATTTAAGTTTGTAATTTAAGGGAGCCTATATAAAGGCCTTAGTTTCATAGAATTAGTCATGGCTGGATTGGGGGAAGTCTTCGCCCTCTCTATTCACCATCAGTTTCTTCTCTTTTCTTTCTTACTTTGTAAATAATTTAGTTATGAATTACTAACTCTTTCCATTGGGAAAGAGAGCTCTATTATTTTTCAATGGATTGATTGTTTTTATTCTTCTTCTTCTCTTCATCTCTCTTTGATTTACTAGAAAGAATTTCGTTCTTCATTCTAGCATTCAATTATCTTGGAAAAGAGATTGAATGTAATTGGGTTTTATGGGAACCTTAGAAGAGGAAACATAAAACCATGCTTGAAATTCTTTCTCACACTTGAGTAGGATTTGGGTTTCGGTGTTTGGATATGGTGACATATAATCCTCCCTTTACTTGGACCTATGATGATGTGTGGTATAATCAGGAATCATTCTTCATCTCTTCTCATGAGCAATTAGACCAAGGAATTGGCTATTGATCAAGATTTGAGAGATTGAGTCACCAAGGGATTGGGGCTCAATCAATCATGATTGCCAAGAGGTCAATGAGTTGCATGATTGAAGATGAGATGAAATCAATTAATCCGGAGAATGCAATATCCCTTGATCCCAATACTTATTTTATCTTTCTTTCTTTTATTTACTTTATGGTTATTTACATTTTCTGCACTTTACATTTCTTGCACTTTATTGCTTTCCTTTACTTTTATGCAATTTACATTTCCTTGTTGATTATCACTTCAATATGAACCGTCTAACTAGGATAATCAATTAACTATTGTTTGCCTTAGTCCATTGATCTCTGTGGATACGATCCCACTCCACTATGGGTTATTACTTGACGATAATTTTAGTGCGCTTGCCAAAAGAACGGATTCACCATCTTTTAATGGGGTGTGAATTCGAGTCATCACGCGTACTCATGGGTCACGCGTACGCGTCATTGGCAATTTTCCTGGTCACGCGTTCTCGTGGGGTGACGTGTGCACGTCGCTTGCGAATTTCCATCTCACGCGTACGCGTGGGTGACGTGTGCGTGTGGCATTAAGTTCAGCAAATCCTTATTTCTTTATGAATTTTCCATTTTTGCATGCTTTTTCTTCATTCCTTCAACCCAATCTTTGCCTTCTAATCCTGAAATCACTCAACAAACATATCAAGGCATTGAATGGAATTAAAGTAAATTAAATTTAGCAATTTAAAGCCCTAAAATCAACACAAGATAAACCACGAAATTGAGGTTTATCATTAACCATCTGTTTTAAGCAAACCATATTCAAGTTGGATAATAAAACTAAGAGATATGAATTTTACCCACTCAAATGATATGATGGATGGTTGCTTAGTGAGAGAGGCTCCAACCAGCTTTGACAAGGTGATTGCAACTCCCTTTTCCTCTTCTTGAATTATCTCCACCTCTTGACAAGCTTCCTCATTTTCAATTCCTTGTTCACCAACTTCTTCTACACATTCCTCATTTCTCAAGTCATGTGTTAGAGGTTGTGCACGGTCCTCCTTATCATCAATTTCACAACACAATGAGGAAAGTTCAACATCTCAAATAGCACATTGGTTGGTGAGGAATCATCTTCAATGGTGGGACTTGCCGCTTGATCAACTTCTTCCAATCTTTCATCATTCACAATATGACTTAGAGGTTGCGCATTATCCTTTTCAATATTAATTTCAAGCTCAATGGAAGAATATTCTACAACCTTGGAATCCACCTCACACTCAACTTCTCTTTGATCTTCAACCACTTCTTCCTCTTCAATTATTTTGGCTTCCTCTACTTATTGTAAGACATACTCCATCTCCTTGTTCTCAAGTTGAGATTCTAAAATCACTTTGCAAGACATACTCCATTTCTTCCTCTTCAACCACTTCTCTTTGTTCTCCTTTATGCTCTGCTCTTTGGTTGATTTTTCACATTCATTCATGGAAATGCTTTGTTTGTTTCATGAATCCCATGAGTCTAAGTTGGATCTAATTTTGGCAAGGTTAGCCATGACAGCTTCTTGCCTCTTTTGGACTTCCTCTTGCTCCTTTTGAAATATGATTGCTTTAAGTTGATCCATCGCTTCCATGAAATGATCCATTCGCTCTTGTTCCACTTGGCTAACATAATTAGGATCATGTTACTCTTGGATCGATGCATATGGGTATTCTTCCATGGAGGGTTGTGGTGGAAAGGAGAATTCATCATGTGGTTGAAAGTTCTCATATATGGGAGGTGGTTCATCTTGGTAAGAGTATGGAGGTGGTGTATATAGAGGTAGTAGTTCTTGGGAGTATTGATATTAGAATTGTGGTGGCTCTAAGTATGGTTCATATGGCTCATATGGTTGGTTGTATGATGGTGGTTCTAAGTGTGGTATGTATGGCTCATATGGTTGTTAGTATGGTGAATATGAGTTAGAACCATATGGAGGTGTTTGGTGATATGGGACTTGTGTTTGAACCATATGGTGGTCGAGGGCTATGTTGAGGAGGGGGTTCATAGGCATATGATAGTTGTGGTTAATAACCACAAGGAGGTCCACCATATCTATTAGATTGGTATGCACCATGGGATGGATCATGCTCATAGTATGCCGGAGGAGGTTGTTGCCATGAAAATTATCCATATGCTTGAGGCTCCTTGATAATCCATTATTTTATGGTTTATCTTGTACTCAATTGACTGGTTTTTATCAAGTCTTTGCACACCTATTCATATGATTTTCATGATTTTACAATTCCTTCCCAGATTTTGTTCTGTGATTGAAAACTTGCTTTCTAAGCCTTTAAATTGTGTATTTTTAATCCCCTTTTATACCATTCGATGCCATGATCTGTGTGTTCAGTGTTTTCAGGCTTAATAAGGCAGGAATGGCTTAGAGGATGGAAAGGAAGCTTGCAAAAATGGAAGGAACACAAGAAATAAAGGAGACAACCAGCGAGCATCAACGCGCACGCATGGCTCACTGATACGCACAAAACTTGTCTCTCAACAAATTTTCTTCGGCAAGTGTACCGAATTTGTCGTCAAGTAAAAACTCACAATAGAGTGAGGTCGAATCCCACAGAGATTGATTGATTAAGCAACTTTAATTAGAGGAATGTTCTAGTTGAGCGAACCAGAATTTGATTTGAGATTTTGCAGAAAATTAAATGGCGGGAGAGTAAATAGCAGAAACAGTAAATGCTAGAAATAAAGAGCTGAATGTAAATGGCGGAAAGTAAATTGCAGAATCTTAAACGGGAATGGGGTAATTGCTCATAAAAGTAAATGGCAGAAATTAAAGAGAATGGGTAAGATCAGAAATGGGGGGTTCATTGGGCTCAGGAGATGTTGCATTCTCCGGATCAAGTTCATTTTCATCTCTTCCTCAATCAATGCATTCATTGATCTCCTTGGCAATCTTAAGTGATCGAATTCCAATTTCTACGTAATTCAATCTCTCAAATCTTGATCAATAGCCAATTCCTTGGTCAATTGCTCGTGAGAAGAGATGAAGTATGGTCACTGATTATACCACATGCATCTCCCAAATCAAGTGTTGGTAGGATTATAGTCACATATCCGTCCAAACCCAATTTGGTCCAGCATGAGAAAGCATTTCTAGCATGATCTCTTCATTCCTTTTTCAAGGTTCAGAAGAGATCCAAGTATGAATAGCTTCTTTTCCAAGATAACTACCCAATTGGATGAAGATCGAAAGCCTTCTAGTAAAATCAAGAGAAAAGATAGAAGAAGGAGAATGAAAACTAATATTGATCCATCAAATTACAACAGAGCTCCCTAACCTAATGAAAGGGGTTTAGTTGTTCATAGCTCTGGAAAATGAAAACCAAGATGGAGAATACATGATGAAAGTAAAACTAGAAGTGCAGAGAAAGTAAAATACAGAGAGTAGTTCTATGCCAAAGGCTCCCTAAAGTTTCCAACCCTCTAACTAATTCAAAGCTACTCCTATATATAATACTCTTCTCATCTTCTAGTTGGCTCTTCAAGTCTTGGGTAAGGGCCTCTGAATCTTGAGTTTGAAGCAGTTATCATTTTCATTGGGCTTAGCTTTGCTTGCAGAGAGAAAAGGTGAAGTAGGCAGTTATGGAGGCTTGGCCAACGTTAGTGACAAAGGTGAATGTCACTAACGTTGGCTTCTCTTTTCCTTCTTAACGTTAGAGGCCACGTTAACTAAGTTAACGTGGCAACTAATGTGGCCAATTATGAGCTTGGTCCAATGTTAGTGACAAAGGAGAGTGTCACTAACGTTGGCCTTGTTGTCTTCTTCCACGTTAGAGTTCACGTTAACTTAGTTAACGTGACTCTTAACGTGGGCTTATGATGGCTTCGAAGGCGTTATTGGCGATTACCTTTCTCATTAACTTTGCAAGTTAGCACCCATTCCACGTTAAAGGTCACGTTAGTGGGACTAACGTGACTGCTAACGTGGTTCTTCTTTGCTTCCTTTGTCCTGAAATCAAGCAACAAAGTGCATCAAAGTTCTAGTCCAAGTCATGAGTCATGCATCATCCAATTTGTCATATAATTCATGCAAAATTCTCATGAAATCATGTAAAGTGCACAATGTATGCTTGAATCAAGATGTAAGTGAATATCTACCCAAAACTAGCTTATTTTGTAAGAAAATGCATGAAACTACCTTAAAAACAGTAAAGAAAAGGTCAGTGAAACTGGCCAAAATACCCTGGCATCACACACGCGTGCGCATAATTTGGAGAAATTCACAGCGATGCGTGCGCGTGAAAGCAAGATTGCACAGCGACGCGTGCGCGTACTAGACGCGTATGCATGACACGCGAAGATGACCATCGACGCGTACACGTGACTGACACGTACGCGTGACATGCGCCACGTGTAGAAATTGCAGAAAATACTGGGAGCAATTTCGGGCCGAGTTTGAACCCAAGTTTCGGCCCAGAAACACAGACTAGAGCCAGGGGACAAGCAGAGACTCGAGATACATTCTCATTCGCATAGTTTTTAGTTTTAGTTTTGAATCTGAGAGAGAAAACTACACTTCCTCTAGGTTTCCTTTACATTCATGGATTTCTATTTTTATGCTTTTGCTTTGGATATTGAGAAGAGTCATTACCTCCATCGAAGTTTCCATTATTCTAGTTTGCTTTCTTATGACTTTACTCTTTTGATTACTTATTAACCCTATTCAGATACGCATGTTGCATTTTGGGATTTATTAATGCAAAGAATTATTTTTACCTTTAATTAATTTTCAGTTCCTATTTTATTTAATTTATCATGTTCCCTTCTTATATTTCTTTAACGTTATATTCATGTCAATGGAGTAGACTCCCAACTTGACTTGGGAGTTGATTAAAAGGAGACCTTTGAGTTGGAATGCTCAAGTGATTAGTTAAATTGGAAGTTGTTGGCTAATTCTCTATTTACTAACACTAATCCTTCCCAAGGGAGAGGATTAGGACTTGCGAATAAGAGTTTGCTCAATCACTTGACTTTCCTTTATTTAGTAAGGGTTAATGATGAGCGGATAATTTATACGCTTTTTGGCATTGTTTTTAGTATGTTTTTAGTAGGATCTAGTTACTTTTAGGGATGTTTTTATTAGTTTTTATGTTAAATTCACATTTCTAGAATTTACTATGAGTTTGTGTGTTTTTTTTTGTGATTTCAGGTATTTTCTGGCTGAAATTGAGGGACTTGAGCAAAAATCAGATTCAGAGGTAGAAGAAGGACTACTGATGCTGTTGGATTCTGACCTCCCTACACTCAAAGTGGATTTTCTGGAGCTACAGAACTCAAAATGGCGCGCTTCCAATTGCGTTGTAAAGTAGACATCCAGGGCTTTCCAGAAATATATAATAGTCCATACTTTGGCCGAGTTTAGATGACGCAAAAGGGCGTTGAACGGCAGTTCTACGCTGCAGTCTGGAGTTAAACGGCAGAAACACGTCACGAGCTAGAGTTGAACGCCAGAAATACGTTACAAACTGGCGTTCAACTCCAAGAATGACCTCTCCACGTGTAAACTTCAACCTCAGCCCAAGCACACACCAAGTGGGCCCCGGAAGTGGATTTATGCATCAATTACTTACTTCTGTAAACCC
>NC_029794.2:60513192-60514748 GCF_000816755.2 Arachis ipaensis
ACGGTAGAGTTTCTACACTCCATAGATTAAGGTGTGGAGTTCTGCTGTTCCTAATATCTCTGAATGCCATATTGGCTCAGAACAAAATATTGACTCAGCAAGTCAATATGATTTCTCAGAGTCTGAATGGAATGCAAAATGCATCCAACAGTACTCAAGAGGCGCCTTTTGAAGAAGAGGCCTATGATCCTGAAAACCCTGCAATAGCAGAGGTGAATTACATGGGTGAACCATATGGAAACACCTATAATCCCTCATGGAGAAATCACCCAAATCTCTCATGGAAGGATCAACAAAAGCCTCAACAAGGTTTTAATAATGGTGGAAGAAACAGGTTTAGCAATAGCAAGCCTTTTCCATCATCCACTCAGCAACAGACAGAGAACTCTGAACAAAATACTTCTAATTTAGCAAACTTAGTCTCTGATCTATCTAAGGCCACTGTGAGTTTCATGAATGAAACAAGGTCCTCCATTAGAAATTTGGAAGCACAAGTGGGCCAGCTGAGTAAAAGAGTCACTAAAATCCCTCCTAGTACTCTCCCAAGCAATACAGAAGAAAATCTAAAAGGAGAGTGCAAGGCCATTGAAATGACCATCATGGCCGAATCCAAGGAAGAAGGGGAGGACGTGAATCCCAAGGAGGAAGACCTCCTGGGGCGTCCAGTGATCAATAAGGAGTTTCCCTCTGAGGAACCAAAGGAATCTGAGACTCAACTAGAGACCATAGAGATTCTATTATAGCACAAGTGAGTAAAAGAGTCACTAAAATCCCTCCTAGTACTCTCCCAAGCAATACAGAAGAAAATCTAAAAGGAGAGTGCAAGGCCATCAAGGCCATTGACACGGCCGAACATGGAGAGGAGGAAGAGGCAGTGATCTCCACTGAGGAAGACCTCACTGGACGTCCACTGGCCTCCAAGGAATTCCCTCATGAGGAACCATGGGAATCTGAGGCTCACACTTAGACCATAGAGATTTCATTGAATTTACTTCTGCCATTCATGAGCTTTGATGAGTATTCTTCCTCTGAAGAGGATGAAGATGTTGCTGAAGAGCAAGTTGCTAAGTACCTTGGAGAAATCATGAAACTAAATGCCAAGTTTTTTGGTAATGAGACTTGGGAGGATGAACCCCCTTGCTCACCAAAGAACTGGATGACTTGACTAGGCAGAGATTACCCCAAAAGAGACAAGATCCTAGAAAGTTCTCAATACCTTGCAGCATAGGCACCATGACCTTTGAAAAGGCTCTGTGTGACCTAGGGTCAAGCATAAACCTCATGGCTCTTTCTGTAATGGAGAAACTAGCAATTTTTGAGGTGCAAGCTGCAAGAATCTCATTAGAGATGGCAGACAATTCAAGGAAACAAGTTTATAGACTTGTAGAGGATGTCTTGGTAAAGGTTGAAGACCATTACATCCCTACTGATTTTATAATCTTAGAGACTGGGAAGTGTATGGATGAATCCATTATCCTTGGCAGACCCTTCCTAGCCACAGCAAAAGCTGTGATTGATGTTGACAGAGGAGAATTGATCATTCAAGTGAATAAAGA
>NC_029794.2:60516745-60549741 GCF_000816755.2 Arachis ipaensis
GCTTATGGACAAGTAGAGGATGTGTTAGTAAAGGTTGAAGGCCTTTACATCCCTGCTGATTTCATAGTCCTAGATACTGGGAAGGATGAGGATGAATCCATCATTTTTGGAAGACCCTTCCTAGCCACAGCAAGAGCTGTGATTGATGTTGACAGAGGCGAATTAGTCCTTCAATTGAATGAGGACTCCCTTGAGTTTAAAACTCAAGGACATCCTTCTATAAACATGGAAAAGAGGCACAGTAAGCTTCTCTCAAAACAGAGTCAACCAGAGCCCCCACAGTCAAACTCTAAGTTTGGTGTTGGGAGGCCACAACCAAACTCTAAGTTTAGTGTTGAACTCCCATATCCAAACTCTAAGTTTGGTGTTGGGGAGTCTCAACACTGCTCTGAACATCTGTGAGGCTCCATGAGAGCCCACTGTCAAGCTATTAACATTAAAGAAGCACTTGTTGGGAGGCAACCCAATTTTTATTTATCTAATTTTAATTTATTTTTATTGTTATTTCATGTTTTATTAGGTTCATGATCATGTGGAGTCACAAAATAAATATAAAAATTGAAAATAGAATCAAAAACAGCAGAAGAAAAATCACACCCTGGAGGAGGATCTCACTGGCGTTTAAACGCCAGTAAGGAGCATCTATCTGGCGTTCAACGCCAGAACAGAGCATGTTTCTGGCGTTGAATGCTAGAAACAAGCAGCATCCTGGCCTTCAGACGCCAGAAATGCACAGTAAAGAAGAGCTGGCGCTGAACGCCAGAAACAAGCATCTGGGCGTTGAACGCCCAGAACAAGCATCAATTTGGCGTTTAAACGCCAGAATTGCATGCAAAGGCATTTTACATGCCTAATGGGTGCAGGGATGCAAATCCTTGACACCTCAAGATCTGTGGACCCCACAGGATCAACTCAGCATCTGTGGACCCCACAGGATCCCCACCTACCTCCACTCACTCTCTTCCCTCTTCTCAATGTTCATCCTCTCTTCCCAATAAACACTCTTCCCCAAAACTCTTCACCAATCACCTCAATCTCTCTTCCCTATCACCACTTCACTATTCACATCATCCACTCTTCCCCATAAACCTACCTCATAAACTCCACCTACCTTCGAAATTCAAAATCAATTTCCCATCCAAAACCCACCCTTATGGCCGAACCTTACCCCCCCTCCCTTCCCTATATATAGCCCTCCATTCTTCCTCATTTTCACACCACACAACCCTCTCTTCTCTTCTTGGCCGAATACACCTTTCCCTCCTCTCCTCCATATTTTCTTCTTCTTCTTCATCTATTCTTTCTTCTCTTGCTCGAGGGCGAGCAAAATTCTAAGTTTGGTGTGGTAAAAGCATAAGCTTTTTGTTTTTCCATTACTATTGATGGCACCTAAGACCAGAGAATCCTCTAGAAAAGGAAAAGGGAAGACAAAAGCTTCCACCTCCGAGTCATGGGAAATGGAAAGATTCATCTCCAAAGCTCATCAAGACCACTTCTATGATGTTGTGGCCAAGAAGAAGGTGATCCCCGAGGTCCCTTTCAAACTCAAGAGAAATGAGTATCCGGAGATCCAACATGTGATCCATGGAAGAGGTTGGGAAGTTCTAACAAACCCCATCCAACAAGTCAGAACTCTAATGGTTCAAGAGTTCTATGCTAATGCATGGATCACAAGGAACCATGATCAAAGTAAGAACCTGAACCCAAAGAATTATCTCACCATGGTTCGGGGGAATTACTTAGATTTTAGTCTGGAAAATGTAAGGTTGGCGTTCAACTTGCCAATGATGGAAGAGAACGCACGCTCCTACACAAGGAGAGTCAACTTTGATCAAAGGTTGGACCAAGTCCTCATGGACATATGTGTGGAAGGAGCTCAATGGAAGATTGACTCAAAAGGAAAACCGGTTCAACTGAGAAGACTGGACCTTAAGCCTGTAGCTAGAGGATGGTTGGAGTTTATTCAACGCTCAATCATTTCCACTAGCAACCGGTCTGAAGTTACTATAGACCGGGCCATCATGATCCATAGCATCATAATTGGAGAAGAGGTGGAGGTTCATGAGATTATACCTCAAGAACTCTACAAGGTGGCTGACAAGTCCTCCACTATGGCAAGGTTAGCTTTTCCTCACCTCATTTGCCATCTATGCAATTCGGCTGGGATTGACATAGAAGGAGACATTCCCATTGAGGAAGAGAAGTCCATCACTAAGAAAAGGATGGAGCAAACAAGAGAGCCCATTCATGGAGCTCAAGAGACGCATGAAGCTCATCACCATGAGATCCCAGAGATGCCTCAATTGCATTTTCCTCCACAAAACTATTGGGAGCAAATCAACACCTCCCTAGGAGAATTAAGTTCCAACATGGGACAATTAAGGGTGGAACATCAAGAGCACTCCATCATCCTTCATGAAATTAGAGAAGATAAAAAAGCAATGAGGGAGAAGCAACAAAGACAAGGAAGAGACATAGAAGAGCTCAAGGACATCATTGGCTCCTCAAGAAGGAAACGCCACCATCACTAAGGTGGATTCATTCCTTGTTCTTAAATTCTCTGTTTTTCGTTTTCTTTATGTTAAGTGCTTATCAATGTTTGTGTCTTCATCACATGATCATTAGTATTTAAGTAACTATGTCTTAAAGTTATGAATGTCCTATGAATCTATCACCTCTCTTAAATGAAAAATGTTTTAATTCAAAAGAACAAGAAGTACATGAGTTTCAAATTTATCCTTGAACTTAGTTTAATTATATTGATGTGGTGATAATACTTTTTGTTTTCTGAATGAATGCTTGAACAGTGCATATGTCTTTTGAAGTTGATGTTTAAGAATGTTAAATATGTTGGCTCTTAAAAGAATGATAACAAGGAGACATGTTATTTGATAATCTGAAAAATCATAAAAATGATTCTTGAAGCAAGAAAAAGCAGTGAATACAAAGCTTGCAGAAAAAAAATAGCAAAAAAAAAAAAAGAGAAAAAGCAAGCAGAAAAAGCCAAAGCTCTTAAAACCAAAAGGCAAGAGCAAAAAGCCAATAGCCCGAATTTATAGTATATTCTCTTCTTCTTTTCCTATTTGATTTTTAGTTGCTTGGGGACAAGCAACAATTTAAGTTTGGTGTTGTGATGAGCGGATAATTTATACGCTTTTTGGCATTGTTTTTAGTATGTTTTTAGTAGGATCTAGTTACTTTTAGGGATGTTTTTATTAGTTTTTATGTTAAATTCATATTTCTGGACTTTACTATGAGTTTGTTTATTTTTCTGTGATTTCAGGTATTTTCTGGATGAAATTGAGGGACTTGAGCAAAAATCATATTCAGAGGTAGAAGAAGGACTACTGTTGCTGTTGGATTCTGACCTTCCTACACTCAAAGTGGAGTTTCTGGAGTTACAGAACTCAAAATGGCGCACTTTCAATTGCGTTGTAAAGTAGAAATCCAGGGCTTTCCAGAAATATATAATATTCCATACTTTGGCCGAGTTTAGACGACGCAAAAGGGTGTTGAACGCCAGTTCTACGCTGCAGTCTGGAGTTAAACGCCAGAAACACGTCACGAGCCAGAGTTGAACGCCAGAAATACGTTAGAAACTGGCGTTCAACACCAAGAATGACCTCTCCACGTGTAAACTTCAAGCTCAGCCCAAGCACACACCAAGTGGGCCCCAGAAGTGGATTTATGCATCAATTACTTACTTTTGTAAACCCTAGTAACTAGTTTAGTATAAATAGGACTTTTTACTATTGTATTAGACATCTTTGGAAGATCCTGGATTGTATTTTTGATCCTGTGATCTCGTTTTGGGGGGGGGGGCTGGCCATTCGGCCATGCCTGGACCTTTCACTTATGTGTTTTCAACGGTAGAGTTTCTACACTCCATAGATTAAGGTGTGGAGTTCTGCTGTTCCTCATGACAGAGCATTTGGACCATTTTCACAAGAGGATAGGATGCAGCCATTGACCACGGTGATGCCTCCAGATGATTAGCCATGCAGTGACAGCGCATCAGACCATTTTCACAGAGAGGATGAAAAGTAGCCATTGACAATGGTGATGTCCTTACGTAAAGCCAGCCATGGAAAGGAGTAAGATTGATTGGATGAAGACAGCAAGAAAGCAGAAGTTCAGAGGAACGAAAGTATCTCCATACGCTTATCTGAAATTCTCACCAATGATATACATAAGTATTTCTATCTTTATTTTCTGTCTATTTATTATTTATTTTCGAAAACTCCATAACTATTTTATATCCGCCTGACTGAGATTTACAAGGTGACCATAGCTTGCTTCATACCAACAATCTCCGTGGGATCGACCCTTACTCACGTAAGGTTTTATTACTTGGACGACCCAGTGCACTTGCTGGTTAGTTATATCGAAGTTGTGAATGAAAAACAATTTATTAAGACGTGCGTACAGAGTTTTTGGCGCCGTTGCCTGAGATCACAATTTCGTGCACCAGTTAACTAAGTGAGAATAACAACCTCTTGATACTACACTTGAGAAAATCCAAAAAGGATAGAACTTCCAATTAATCATTCCCCCAGTCACGGCTTTTTATTCTGAATACATAAATCTCTTTTAATTTATATTGCTTTAATTTTCAATCCTTTATTTTTCTATTCTTCAACTCTTAAAATTTCTCAGAAAACTCCTGATTAATAAAATAGCCCCCAACTCGTTGGAAGACAACCTGGGATTCCTACTCCCAGTATTTTTATTATAAAATTGTGACAACCCTTCTAAATTGATAAGCAGATTTTTGATGGTTAAGAACTGTACTTGCAACATATTTCTTATATTAATTTCTTAATCGGCTAATTTCTGCCACGTCAATTTTTGGCGCCGTTACCGGGGAGTTGCAATAGTGTGCTAAATTATTAGTTGGTGTATATATTTTTAATTTTTGCATAGTTTATTTTATTTTATTACCATGAGCTGTATGTTTCTTTCGTTGAATGACATGTTCACTGCCTGATCCGAGCTTAGCCGCATTTGATCTTGAAATTGAAAGAACTCTTTCGCGTATTAGGCGAGCTCGGCGTCGGTTAGCCTCTGAGGGTGGTGAAGTGGTTACTATCAAGTCACCAATCTCATCTGAGACCGAATCTGAACCGTCATTTGAGGAAGAAACAAGCCCCTCTTCTACTAATTCGGTTGATTTACGTGCAGGTAATATGGCGGAGCCCAGGAGGATTACTCTCTAGGAAGCTAGAGCCCCAGACTTTACACTGCATCCATATCAAATGCGTCACCCAAATCTGGCTACAGATTTTGAACTGAAGACTGCGCTAATCAACTTGATAGATACCTAAGTTTCATGGCTTACCTACTCAGGAGCCTATAAAGCACCTCAGGGATTTTCAGACAGCCTGTTTTACTGTTAGGCGTCATGGTGCAGATGATACTTCTATTCTACTGACCGCCTTCCCATTTTCTCTGGAGGAAAAGGTGAGGGAGTGGTACTACACTCAACCTAAAGCGGTTGTTACTAACTGGGATATGCTCAGGAGAAAATTCTTGGAGAAATACTTTCCAGCTGAAGTTACTGATAGACTGAGGAAAGAAATCTCCTGCATTATTCAAAGCGAATCAGAGACTCTCTATGAGTATTGGGAGCGCTTCAGGAATCTTCTGGACGCATGTCCCCACCACATGATTGACAAGTTAGTGTTGATCAGCTACTTCACACAAGGCATGAAGCCTCAGGATAGGACTACATTGGATGGTGCAAGTAATGGTTCTTTGAAAAGGTACAAGACTGCAGATGAAGCGTGGCAACTGATCAGCGACCTAGCTGAGTCCACTCGGAATGCTAGACACAGGAACAACCTTCCCAAAGCTGTTACAGAGGTCTCCTGTGGCAGTGAGACTACTGTTTTCACACAGGCTCTGTGTGAGATGACCAACCTACTGAAGCAGATACAGCTGAATCAACAACAACCTTAGCCTCTTCCATCACAACAGAGTCAACAGTTGGTTCCACAAAGAGTATGCGGAATAAGTGCCGATTATACTCATTATACTGATGAGTGTCCGCAGCTCTAACAAGAAGACAACACCTTGGCAGCTACTCATAATTTCTATTACCGCCCAAATCAAGGATACTATCAACAAGGTGGCAATTACAACCAAGGTGGAAACTACAATCAAGGTTGGCAAGACAACTCTAACCAAGGATGGAGGGACAACTACAATAGAGGAGGCAGAGACAACAATGGAAATCAGAGGTGGAACAACAACAACAATCAACAGAACCGGTCTCAGCAAAACCAAAACCAGCCTTACTGGGCACCTCACCAAAGACAAGCCCAGGGATCTCAAAATAACCAACAGCAGGTCCCTCAAGTCACTTACCCATCTTCCTCCCCCAATGATGAGTTGCTTCACTCTCTTGCACAAGGACAAAAGACCATTCAAAGCACACTTACCGGTCTAACTTCTGCTATACAAGTTCTCGTCTCCCAGATGGGATCGTCGAGTACCTCTAACACTCAGCCTGCAAGCTCCAGCACACTTCCATCTCAGCCTTTACCCAACCCCAAGGGAGGAATCAACGCTATTACTTTGAGGTCCGGGACTACACTACTAGAGAGGAGTCATGAGGAGCCAAGCTTAAAAGAAGACACTCCAGTTGAAAGTACTGTGGAGGTCGAGGATGCTGAAGAAGAAGATGTAGTACAAGACTTGGTTGAAGAAGAAGTAGCTCACCCAAGGAATGGAGCACCAAGGGACGCAGAAGTTGCAGGAGACGCCATTCCTATCCCCATTCCACACCTTACAAGGAAGCCCAGAAAGTAGATGGAGCTCGACCCTAAAATGGTAGAAATATTCAAAAAGGTTGAGGTAACAATTCCCCTTTTTGATGTCATTCACCAGGTACCTAAATATGCAAAAATTTCTAAAAAATCTGTGCATGCATAAGGATAAGATTAATGAGCTAGAAACTATTCCTTTAGGTTGTTCTATATCTGCTTTAATGGGGGACATACCTGAAAAATGTAGTGATCCAAGCCCATGCATGGTTAACTGTACCATTGGGGGTGTAATATTTGTGTAATATTTTCTGACTGCATGTGTGATTTAGGAGCGTGCATGAGTATTATGCCATTGTCTATATATGATGCTTTGAGGCTCCCTCCCTTAAAAAGATTGGCAGCTCGCTTTGTTTTAGCAGATAAAAGCATCATTACAGTGGTGGGAATTGCTGAAGATGTGCTGGTGAGCATTAAGGGGCTCACATTTCCCGTTGACTTCTATATATTGGAGATGCCCCCTAATGACTTAGGAAGACCATCATCCATCCTGCTTGGAAGGCCATTCTTGAAAACCTCAAAGTTTAAATTGGATGCATTCTCAGGAACTTACTCCTTTGAGATAGATGACAGAGTAGTGAGCTTCAACTTGCATGAAGCTATGAAGCACCCTCCGGAAGATCCTTCCCTCTTCCAGTGTGACATCATTGATGAAGCTGTAGCGGAAGTTCACCAAGAAGAAGTAGAAGAGCTGCACATGGAGCAAGATACAAGTGTGGAGAAACTCCCTGAGCACAATGAGGACACTTTGCCATCATCACTAGCTCCAGATGATCAAGTACCTAGCCATGAGCAGAAAATGGAGTTAAAGCCCTTCCACCACCACCTCAAGTATGCTTACCTTGAGGATAATCAGAAGCTTCCAGTTATCATTGCAAGGGAACTCACTTCCCAACAGGAGGAGCAGCTGCTAAATATGCTAAGAAGACACAAGAAAGCACTTGGGTGGAGCTTGGCGGATATAGTAGGCCTCAGCCCACAAGTTTGTGAGCACAGGATATTTTTAGAAGAGGGAGCAAAGCCTGTCCGTAAACCCCAAAGAAGACTGAATCCCACCATCTTGGAGGTTGTCAAGAAGTAAGTGACCAGACTGCTGGAAGCTGACATCATCTATCTAATCTCAGACAGTGAATGGGTCAGCCCAGTACAAGTGGTGCACAAGAAGTCTGGAGTCACAACAGTAAAGAATGAGCATGGAGAGCTCCTGACAACTAGAGTGCATAATTCATGGAGAGTTTGCATTGATTACAGGCGTCTCAACCAAGCTACTCACAAGGATCATTACCCCTTGCCATTCAATCATCAGATATGATAAACCCCTATTTTATGGTTTATCTTGTGCTCAATTGAGTGGATTTTATCAATCTTTCATACACTTATTCATACAAAATGCATGGCTTTACAATTTCCTTTCTAATCTTGTGCTATGATTGAAAACATGTTTCCTGAGCCTTTAAATTACTATGTTTAATCCTCTCTTATTACCATTCAATGCCTTGATATGTGTGTTAAGTATTTTCAGAGATTATAGCGCAGGAATGGCTTAGAGGATGGAAATGAAGTATGCAAAAGTGGAAGGAATACAAGAAATTGAAGGAACTGCTAAAGTTGTCTAGCCTGACCTCTTGGTACTAAATTGATCATAACTTGAGCTACAAAAGTCCAAATGACACGGTTCCAGCTGCGTTGGAAAGCTAACGTTTGGGGCTTCACAACGATATAAAATTTGCTATAGCTGTCCCAAAGAAAAGCGACGCGAATGCATGGATCACGCGGACGCGTGACCTGGCAAAAAACCCAATCCACGCTAACGCGTGAACGACGCTTCTGCGTGACTTTGCAGCGACCTGTACGTACCAGAAATTGCAGGGGGCAATTTCTGGGCTATTTTTGACCTAGTTTTTGGCCAAGAAAACACAGATTAGAGGTTATAAAGTAGGGGAATCAATCCATTCATTCAGACAACAAAATACAACATTCATATTCATAATTTTAGGTTCTAGATGTAGTTTTTAGAGAGAGAGGTCCTCTCCTCTCTCTTAGGAATTAGGATTAGGAATTAAAATTTCTATTATGATTAGGCTACTTCTCTTCAATTACAGGTTCAATGTTCCTTTAATTTATTTTCTACTTCTATTCACTCTAATACTTTCATTTGTATTTGACTTATGTTGCCCAATTTGCTTATGAACTTTTCATGTTAAGATTTGAATATTCTATTTAATATAATTTGAGGTATTTCAGATTTATGATTGTTTTATTCTTTTTATGATTTATTTTCCCTTTTGGATTTGGTTAAGTAATTGGTAACACTTGAGTTGTCAAACTCAGCAGTTGATTGGAAATTGGGATTGCTGATTGATTTGGATCCCTCTAAAGCTAGTCTTTCCATAGGAGTTGACTAGGACTTGAGGAATCAAGTTAATTAGTCCACCTGACTTTTCTTTATTTAGTAAGGGTTAACTAAGTGAGAGCAAAATCCAATTCTCATCACACATGATAAGGATAACTAGGATAGGATTTCCAGTTCTCATACCTTGCCAAGAGATTTTATAATTATTAATTTATTTTTCTTGTCATTTAAATTACTTGTTCCTTATTTTAAAAAAAACCCAAAACAAAATTCTACCTTTTCCATAACCAATAATAAATCATACTTCCCTGCAATTCCTTGAAAAGACGACCCGAGGTTTAAATACTTCGGTTATAAATTTTATTGGGTTCTGTTACTTGTGACAACCAAATTTTTATACGAAAGGATTCTTTGTTGGTTTAGAAACTATACTTACAACGTGATTATATTCTTATAAAAATTATAAATTAGAAGAAATTAGATCGTCACCCTAAATTTTGGCAATGAGAGTACGAAACAAAGAGTTGTGCGTTCACGAGGCTGAACTCGCGCCAATGGCACAAATCATTCCACGCGAACGCGTCCCTGACGCATCCGCGTCACTTGAAAATAGCCCAACCCACGCGAATGCGTGCCCCACGCGTCTGCGTCGTATGCCACGCATAGTTTATCCAGATCAGCGCCAGAATTCCTATCTTTTCTTCTCCAATCCTACTTATCTTTCTATTAACATTCTTTCTTCTTTCTTCTATCTTTTCTTATTCTTTCTTCCTCCTTTCTTACTTTCTTTTTCTTTATCTCTTTAACTTCTCATCCTTCTTCCCTTTCATTCTATTTTACTTAATTTATCTGAATAATTTCATTCATTGCCTTTTAATTTTGTGCATATTTTTATTTTCTTTTCTAAATTTATTATTTTTCCATTGGTGTTAAATTTTCTTATTCAACTATTACATCTTTTCTTGAATTATTCTGGTGCTTCATGACTTGTTTTCCACTGTTGGGTAATATTATTTAAGTCAATGTTGATCTTTTCTGATACTTGTATTCCTTTTGCATTGACATGAGCTTATACTATCTTGCATTACCCACACTCTCTTCCCCTTTGTTGCAATTCTTGCACTATTGATATGCCGTATGCTTCTACTGTTTTTTCACTGCATGTCGTAGCTACCATGTAATTGAGACTCTTATTATTTGACATTACCCACTCATATTTTATTTATTTTCTATCATTGTTTTTGGGTTCCTGTTCTTCTTTTTCTCTTCTTTCAGGCTGACCACCGAAGAAGGAAAAAGGGAGAAACTAATATATGGGGCGACAAACAAGTTCCTACACATATTCCTTGGAGAGAAAAGCGTCAGTTGGAGCAACCCATCCACTTATACATCTCTGCATGCACCATGGACGGTGCAATCTTTAAGTGTGGGGAGGTTGATACCGATCTTAGTCATTTCCTTCTCAAACACCAATGTTTAAATTTTCTTTGTTAAATGAGTTGTTGCATTTGCATGTTTGTTTGATTTTTGTGCATATTTTACCACTTGGTTGAAGTAATGAATTTCTTTTTCAAGAAACTTTTTATAGCATTTCACTAATTTGAATTAAATTTTTTATTAAACTTGTTTGAAGAAATTTTATTTTGGAACATGATTTAGAGCTCGAACATACAAAACCTGTGATATCTTGAGCCTATTTGAATTGGTTGCATTTTATCAACCAATATTTTATTTTTGGTGTGTGTTTTTCTCTCTAAAATTGTGATCTTTGTCTTGCTTAATTCTATATTTCCATTGTTTGATGTATGCATGCACTTATATGATTGAGGCATTTGTTTCACTAAGCTTACATACCCATATGGCCTTACCCTTTCATTATCCTTTGCAAACCAATGTTGAGCCTATTATACCCCTTTGTTCTTTACTTTAGCTCATCACTAACTCTAAGAAGAAAACAATAATGTCCTTAATTTGAATCATATGCCTTGAGAAAAGCAAAACGAAAGAAAAATTATGAAAAAAAAAAGAGAAAGAAATATAAAGGAGAAAAAGAAAAGAAAAAGAGCAAATAAGTAAAAGGGGACAAAATGCCCCAAAGTAAGTGGTGAAAGCAATGCATATATACTGTACTTGAATTTAGAATGTATGAATATGTGGAAAACATGGTTAATGGATTGTTAGATGTGGTATTATGATTACATGGATTGTTTAAAGTTAGGTGGAAAGTTTAAGTTAATTAAGGATTCAGATTTTAGTCCACTTGGCCAAATACAATCCTACCTTGACCCTAACCCCATTACAACCCTTAAAAGACCTCTTGATATGTGTATCTGTGCATTAATTCTTTGTTGATTGTTAGATGAAGAGCAAGCCTTAGAAAGCAAGGTTAGTAGAGAATTGAGAGAATCAAACCTTAAACACTTGAGTGATTAGAGTGTATACACTTCCGGTGAGGGTTCGATGCTTGATTCTTTGTTCCCGGCTTTCATGAGCTATTTTATTTTTGCAAGTATATTTGTACTTCATTTTTATGATTTGAATTAGTGAAATCCAGTTCATATTTGTTCTTAAAAGATTTATTTACTTTTCACCAAGTAGGTAGAAACATTTTGCATGTAGTTGTATTCATATAGATAGGTTGCATTTCATACATTCTACCATTCATCTTCACCCCTTTATAGCTTCTCTTGAGCTTAGCATGAGGACATGCTAATGTTTAAGTGTGGGGAGGTTGATAAACCCCTATTTTATGGTTTATCTTGTGATCAATTGAGTGGATTTTATCAATTTTTCATACACTTATTCATACAAAATGCATGGCTTTACAATTTCCTTCCTAATCTTGTGCTATGATTGAAAACATGTTTCCTGAGCCTTTAAATTACTATGTTTAGTCTTCTCTTATTACCATTTGATGCCTTGATATGTGTGTTAAGTGTTTTCAGAGATTACAGGACAGGAATGGCTTAGAGGATGGAAAGGAAGCATGGAAAAGTGGAAGGAATACAAGAAACTGAAGGAACTGCTAAAGCTGTCTAGCCTGACCTCTTGGTACTAAATTGATCATAAACTGAGCTACAAAGGTCCAAATAACGCGGTTCCAGTTGCGTTGGAAACCTAACGACTGGGGCTTCGCAATAATATATAATTTACCATAGCTTCCCTAAATCCAGGCAACGCGAACGCGTGGATCACATGGACGCGTGACCTGGCAAAAAACCCAATCCACGCTAACGCGTTGACGACGCTTCCGCGTGACTTTGCAGCGACCTGTACGTACCAGAAATTGCTATTTTTGACCCAGTTTTTGGCCCAGAAAACACAGATTAGAGGCTATAAAGTAGGGTAATCAATCCTTTCATTCAGACAATAGAATACAACATTCATATTCATAATTTTAGGTTCTAGGTGTAGTTTTTAGAGAGAGAGGTTCTCTCCTCTCTCTTAGGAATTAGGATTAGGAATTAGGATTTCTATTATGATTAGGCTACTTCTCTTCAATCACAGGTTCAATGTTCCTTTAATTTATTTTCTACTTCTATTCACTCTAATACTTTTATTTGTATTTGACTTATGTTGCCCAATTTGCTTATGAACTTTTCATGTTAAGATTTGAATATTCTATTTAATATAATTTGAGGTATTTCAGATTTATGATTGTTTTATTCTATTTATGATTTATTTTCCCTTTTGGCTTTGGTTAAGTAATTGGTAACACTTGAGTTGTCAAACTCAGCAGTTGATTGAAAATTGGGAATTGCTGATTGATTTGGATCGCTCTAAAGCTAGTCTTTCCACAGGAGTTGACTAGGACTTGAGGATCAAGTTAATTAGTCCACTTGACTTTCCTTTATTTAGTAAGGGTTAACTAAGTGAGAGCAAAATCCAATTCTCATCACACACCTGATAAGGATAACTAGGATAGGATTTCCAGTTCTCATACCTTGCCAAGAGATTTTATAATTATTAATTTATTTTTCTTGTCATTTAAATTACTTGTTCCTTATATTAAAAAAAACCCAAAACAAAATTCTACCTTTTCCATAACCAATAATAAATCATACTTCCCTGCAATTCCTTGAGAAGACGACCCGAGGTTTAAATACTTCGGTTATAAATTTTATTGGGTTTTGTTACTTGTGACAACCAAATTTTTGTACGAAAGAATTCTCTGTTGGTTTAGAAACTATACTTACAACACGATTATATTCTTATAAAAATTCTAAATTAGCAGAAATCAAATCGTCAAGATGCCTGAGCACTTGTCAGTTAAATCACATTATTACTTTTTAAATGGTTATACAGGCTATTTTCAAATTCATATAGCTCCTGAAGATCAGGAGAAGACTACGTTTACATGTCCCTTTGGAATGTATGCATACAAGAGGATGCCTTTTGGCTTATGTAATGCACCGGCTACCTTCCAAAGATGCACGATGAGCATTTTCTCCGATCTTATTGAGAGCTGTATGGAAGTTTTCATGGACGATTTTAGCGTATATGGTGATTCATTTAACCTTTGCTTGGATAGTTTAGCTAGGGTGTTAGACAGTGTGTTAGTTCAAATCTTGTATTAAATTTTAAAAAATGTCATTTTATGGTAAAATAAGGTATTGTCTAGGACACGTTGTTTTTAATACTGGTATTTCTATAGGTCCAGCAAAGGTAGATGTAATTTCTAGTATACCTTACCCCTCCTCCGTGAGGGAAGTCCGTTCATTCCTTGGTCATGTAGGTTTCTACCGGAGATTCATCAAGGACTTCAGTAAGGTAGCACTACCCTTATCCAGACTGTTGCAGAAGGATGTTGAGTTCGAGCTGACTGAGGCTTGCATGGAAGCGTTTGATAAGCTGAAGATCGCCTTGACTCAAGCTCCGATTATGAAAGGACCAGACTGGAGCTAGCCTTTTGAGATTATGTGTGATGCCTCCAACCATGCATTAGGAGTGGCGCTGGTTCAGCGCGAAGGTAAGGACCCTTTCATAATTGTATATGCTTCAAAAACCTTAGACGCTGCTCAGTCTAATTACACTACCACTGAAAAAGAGCTTCTGGCTATCATTTTTGCTCTGGATAAATTTTGAGCCTATTTACTTGGTACGAAGGTGGTAGTGTACTCAGACCATGCAACTCTAAAATATTTATTAGCTAAAAAAGAGTCCAAACCAAGGCTAATACATTGGATATTGCTGCTGCAAGAATTCGATTTAGAAATTAAGAATAGGAGTGATTCCCAGAATTTAGTGGCAGACCACTTGAGTCGCCATGAGCACATTAAGGATGACCCCACTCCTATCAATGATGCTTTTCCATTTGACAGCTTACATGCAATATCTGAAGTAGTTCCTTAGTATGCCCCTATAGCTAATTATCTAGTTAGTCATGCATTCCCTCCTAATTTTACTAAGCATCAAAGGGACAAGCTAAAAAGCGAATCCAAATATTATATATGGGATGACCCATATTTATGGAGGTATGGTGTTGATCAGATAATTAGAAGGTGTGCGCCTCAATCAGAATTTCAGTCCATTTTAGAGGCCTGCCACTCATCTGAGAGTGGTGGACATTTTGGCCCTCAAAGAACAACTAGAAAAATTTTAGACTATGGATTCTGGTGGCCTAATGATAAACCACTATTTTATGGTTTATTTTGTGCTCAATTGAGCGGTTTTTATCTACTCTTTACCCACTTATTCATACTAATCGCATGTTTTACGTTTTCTTTCCTGATTTTGTGCTATGATTGAAAACATGCTTCTTTGGCCTTATATTTACTAATATTAATCCTCTCTCATTACCATTAGATGCCTTGATATGTGTGTTAAGTGTTTTTAGAGATTACAGGGCAGGAATGGCTCAGAGGATGGAAAGAAAACATGCAAAAGTGGAAGGAATACAAGAAGTTGAAGAAATTGCTAAGCTGTCCGGCCTGACCTCTTCGCATTCAAATAGTCATAACTTAAGCTACAGAGGTCCAAATGAGATGGTTCCAGTTGCGTTGGAAAGCTAACATCCGGGGCCTCACAAAGATATATAATTTGCCATAGCTGTCTCGACGCTAGGTGACGCGAACGCGTGGATTACGCGGACACGTGACCTAGCAAAAATGCAATCCACGCAAACGCGTGGACGACGCCACCGCGTCACTTTGCCGTGACCTGAACGTAACAGAAATCGCTGGGGGTAATTTCTGGGCTGTTTTTTATTCAGTTTTCGGTCCAAAAAACACATATTAGAGGCTATAAAGTGGGGAAATGCATCCATTCATTAACATGCTTTTCATAATTCACTTTTCATAATTTAGATTTAGTTTTTAGAGGGAGAGGTTCTCTCCTCTCTCTTAGGATTTAAGATTAGGATTCCTCTTGAAGGAATTAGGATTTCTTATTATTTCAACTTTATTATTTCAACTTACAATTTCTTCCGAGTTCATGCCTTTTTATTTATTTTATCAATTTAGCTTATGAACTCTTTATATTTTTGGATTAATTTCCTTTTATTAAATGTAATTGAGGTATTTCAGATTTATGATTCTTATTTAGTTTTTTTATGTTCTTGGCTTTAATTGATTAACTGGAGGCTCTTGAGTTATCAACCTTATCGTGATTGATTGTTATGTCTGCTAATTGACTGGAATCCCACTAACTCTAGTCTTTCCTTAAAAGTTGGCTAGGACTTGGGGATCTAACTAATTAGTTTACTTGACTTTCCTTTGCTTTCGTAAAGGTTAACTAAGTAGGATTAACTTCAATTCTCATAGGAGTAACTAGGATAGGACTTCCGAATTTTCATACCTTGCCAAGAGTTTATTTTATAGTTATTTATTTATTTTACTTATCATTTAAATTACTTGTTCCTTACTTTCAAAACCCAAAACACTGTTTTCCATAACTAATAATAAGAACACCTCCCTGCAATTCCTTGAGAAGACGACCCGAGGTTTGAATACCTCGGTTTATAAATTTTATCGGGTTTGTTACTTGTGACAACCAAAATGTTTGTACGAAAGAATTTTCTGTTGGTTTAGAAGCTATACTTACAACGCGATCATATTTTTATATTTCTTTACCGATAGAAAATCCGATTGTCAAAATGGCGCCGTTGCCGGGGAATTGCAAACGTGTGCCTTATTATTGGTTATTGTAAATATTTGCTTTTTGCTTGTTTATTTGTTTTTATTTTGTTTTTATTTTTGCTTTTTTATAAATTAAGAAGTTATTGGTTTTTATTTAGTTATTAAAAAAAATTTTTGAAAAATTTGTTCTTCGTGTTCATCTTGACCTTCAAGTTGTTCTTAGTTGTTTTCTTCGTTTTGATCTAAAAATTTTAAGTTTGGTGTCATTTTATTATTTTTCTCTTTCCTCATTTAATTCAAAAATATCTTTTCTCTTTATTTTTATTGAATTTTCGAAATATCCATAAAAAAAAATTTCAGATTTCTATTTTAAAATTTTTATCTTATCTTATCTTAGTTTTAAATTTTAAAATTCAAATATTTTTCAAAAATCATATCTTTTTCAAAACCTTTTCTTCTTTCAAAAATCAAATTTCAAATTTCAATATTTAAATTCCAAAATTTAAATCTTTTTCAAATTTTTATCTTATATTGTTGACCTTTTTAGAATTCAAATTTCAAAATTCAAATTTCAAAAATTTAAAATTCAAAATTTCAAATTTCAAATTTCAAAATTTAAATTTAAAATTTAAAAAAAATCAAACCTTTTCAAAATTTAAATCTTTTTCAAACCTTTTCTCTTATTTATTTTATTTTATTTTATTTTCCTTTGCTTGTTTATTTTTTTTATTTTTAATTTTTATTAGTTACTATGAGTTCTCACCCTCGTCGCTTTGAGTTTAGTTCCAATGTTGTTGCAAGGAATGGAGATTATAACAGAAACATGCATCAAGGTCAAAACAATCAAAGATGGAAGGAGCCACGAGGATCTGATCAACCCTTCCGGCAGCAACACCTTCCACAATACCACAGACAAAGACCATCCTACAATGCATGCTAAAACAATTGTTATGGTGGACCCTCTCGTAACAACCAACACCCACCTAACTGCTATAGTCAAGAGCCATTCCGAGGTGCATACCAAGACAATAGATATGGTGGACCCCCATCATATACCTATGACCCACCTCCTCAAAATAGCTTTGAACCACCATACTCACAAGCCACCTACAACCATTCACCTCCATATGACCCTAATCCTTATCCACCACACCAACCACCATATGAACCACACCTAGAACCACCTTACTATTATGAACCCTTTCTCCAAAATAATGAACCCTCCTATCCACCCCAACCTCCATTAGATAACAACGCCCTTAGTGTTATTCTTCAAGGGCAAGAGAAGATGAATAAGAGTGTGCTAAATTTCGCGGCCACCTTAGGCGAGTTAATAAATAAATTAGCTTCCCAACATTTGCGCCCTCAAAGTACTCCCATGGCTACATGTGGAGAATCAAAAGAAGAGTGTAGCATGAAGGAGGCACTAGAAACTTCAGTGGATAATAAGAAACATGGCTTTGTATTGAAACAAGTGGAGGAAGCCATAATAGTTGAAGAGGAAGAAGTGGTTGAAGACCTGGGAGATGCTGAACCTCCATGGAAAAGTCAGGTTATAGAACCTCCTTCCAAGGCGATTGAAATTGATGCTGAGGAGGGTGTACAACCTCCAAGGCATATCATAGTTGAAGACTTGGAAGAGGTTGGTCAAGAGATGGAGATTAAAGAAGAAGAAGCACAGCATCCCATGCCCTTGGTGAGCAATGAAGAAGAGATTGAATTGGAAGAAAGCTACCAAGACGAAGAGGTTGATATTGAAGAAACTTGCAAAGAGGTGGAAGTTGTCAGAGAAGAGCACAAGGGAGTGGAGCTTGCAAATTCATTAGAAATACCTCCCCCTAAGTTGCCATCATCCTTCACAACATTCAAGTGGGTAAAATTCATATTCCTTAGCTTTCTAATTCCACTTGAATATGGGCTACTGGAGACGGATGGTTAACTTAGAACTCTTTGTGGCATTAAGAGTAAGAGGAAGATGGTTAGTGGTTGGAGTTGCCCTGCAAGGTTCATTATGGTTGGAAGCTTTAAGTTTAAACGCAAAGGTTGGTGCAGAGCTCAATTGAATGGGTCTGGGAAGTTGTTTGGATGCTTCAGTGAGAATTCTAAGGTTGAACCACCCGGATGGAATCATGATGATCAAATAGAAGACGGGTGCAAAAGCAAGGTTTGGGACCCCGGAATTTATTCCGACCATCAACACTCTTGGGGCCTTGTCACTTGCTTTGACTTGCTTCAAGGCTTTATACGCCTAGTTTGGGACCCTAGAGGTTACTGGAAGTACAAACATTGGTGGAGATTCCTGGATCAGTACAAGCATAAGCCACCATGACAAGGAGCCCACCAAATGTCCAAATTAAGGACTTTAACTAAAAGTTCTAGGTGGGAGACAACCCACCATGGTATGATCGTTCATTTTCTTCCATTTTGATTTTATTTTGTTTTGTTTGTTTTTGAGTTTTATTTTATTTTATTAAACAATGGAACTATTCATAACATCTGCATCAGCATCTGCATACTGCATTCTGCATTTTGCATATATAAAAAAAAATTGCGCGTGCAGTGCATTAGGAAGAAAAGAAAAGTGAACAGAGAGTCACGCGAGAGCGTGGCTGGAGGCGTGCCTTAGGCACAAATATGCCCACGCAACCACGTCGCCGACGCGGCCACGTCATTTGAAAAATAGCTTCCCTACGCGTCCGCGTCACCCACGCGAACGCGTGGCCCTGCAAAATCGACGTAAAGAGGTGTATGGCAGAGAGTTATGATGGAGCTGGGCTGGAATGATGCTAGAAGCACCAGCCCTACCACGCGAACACGTGCCCCACGCGTCCGCGTCATTTTTAAAAGAAAGGTCATTCACGCGATCGCGTCACCCACGCGACCGCGTCACCCAAAAATTTGGCAAAAATGGTTTCGAAAAGAGAGTTGCGCAAACGCGAGGCTGCACTCGCGCCAATCGCACAAATCAGACCACGCGTCGTGTGACCCATGCGTCCGCGTCACCTGACCTTATCGCGTACCACGCAACCGCGTCACTCAAGCGTTCGCGGCGCCTGCGCCGCACAACTTATCCAAATCAGCGCCAAAAATCTTATCTTTTCTTCCCCAATCCTAATTTTTCCTCCCTCCTTTCTTACTTACTTCTTCTTCCCTTCTTTCCCTTCTCATTCTTCTTATCTTTCATTTTATTTACTTAATTTAATTGCATACTTTCATTCATTGCATTATTTTCATTGGTGTTAGAAATTTATTTGGGTCATTATTTTCTATATTTTTGTGGATTATTAAAATGGTTTGACAATTATATATTACTTTTTAAAGGGTTGCTTGCATGTTCAATTTAATACATTCAATAACTTATTTACCATGCATGCTATGTGTTTGTGAAAATGCCCGTATGGCATTGTGCACTATTTTTAGATTTCTTTTATTCTACTACTCTAAATGCTTGCTTTTCACAAAACCCTTTTTATATTTTATTACTTAAATATAATTGTTATTACAAACATGTTGTTAGTTTGAAAGACTTGGTAATCTAACTTGGACATTGACTGCTTGATCCATGCTACTCATGCCTTTGCCAGCATGCCAATAAATACCTTGCATTTAATTGTCATCATATGCACTTGCTATATTTCCATTGATAATTTTTCACATGTAGTCATGACCATGTGTTAACATCATTCTTCTTTATTGTGCATTGATTACCACCTTTCCCGCTCTCTTCCTTGCTCTATCCCTTTGAATTCAAGTTACTTTCTTTCTCCCTTTTCAGGATGGCCACCAAGAAGGGTAAAGAGAAAGCTACTCCCAAACCACCGGCAAGGAAAGGAACAAAAAGAGCCCCAGTTGAGGAACCACAACCCCCATCCACTTGCACATCTTAGCATGCACCGAGGACGGTGCAATCTTTATATGTGGGGAGGTCGATACCGATCTCCATGGGTTAGTTACTCTTCTATCTCAACACCAATGTTTAAATTTTCTTTGTTAAATTAGTTGTTGCATTTGCATGTTTAATTGCATGTTTGTTTGATTCTATGTATTTAGTTACTACTTGGTTAAAGTAATAAATTTCTTTTTAAGACCCTATTTTTGAAAAAATTTCACTAATTTAAATCAAAAATTTTGTGTTAAATTTGTTTGAAGTTGTATTTGGAACATAGTTTAAAAAGCTAAGAACACACAACCCGTGAGATTTTGAGCTTATTTATATGGTTACATTATTTAACCATAAATATTTTATTCTTGTGTGTTTTCTTCTCTATAATTGCAATGTTTACTTTGTTCCATTCTATATGTCCATTATTTAGTGTATTTACATGCTTGCATATGATTGAGGCTATTACTTGTTTTTGCTCACTTATTCCAAATAAGCCTACCATTTTATGTCACCTTTGTTAGCCCCCTTGAGCCTTTCTGCCCCTTCTTCTATTTTATAACCACATTACTAGCCTTAAGCAGAAAAACAAAATAAAAATCCCAAGTTGAATCCTTGGTTAAGCTTAAGATAGATATTGTGTATAAATTAAGTATGGGAAACTTTATGGGAACATGGGATAATAATAAAAAAAGGGAATTAAATTGAATAAGTTATTTAAAAATTTGAGAAGCATGCTCATGTGAAATCAAAATAATTAAATTACCATGTGCATTGAAAAAAAATATTAAGTAACTAAATAAGGGGATACAAAAAAAATAATATTACCCCAAATGTAGAATAAAAAGAATCAATGCACATGGGACAAAATTCAAAAATAGGTTTGATACATGAGCATGTAATACAAAAGTGAGAAAAATTTGGGTAGCTAGGTAAAGCATTTTAATTTATATAAAGTATGTGTATGTTAGGTGAGATCTTAGACTAATCAAGGATTTACTTTGTTAGCTCACTTAGCCTTTTATATATATATATATCCTTACCTTTATCTCAGCCCCATTACAACCCTGAAAAGACCTCATGATGTTTGCATTGGTACATTAAATACTTGTTGATTGATTAGATGAAGAACAAAGTTTAAAAAGCATGATTAGAGAAAAGTAGAGTGAATTACCCTATACACTTAAGTGATTAGAGTGTATATACACTACCAGTGAGGGTTCAATGCTTAATTCTATGTTCCCTGCTTTCATGAGCTATCTTCTTACAAGTTTACCTGTCTTTTATTGTATAATTTGAATTAGTGAAATCTGATTTATGTTTGTCTTGAAGAGCTTATTTACTTTTAACCAAGTAGATAGAAACATCTTAGCATATAGTTGCATTCATATAGATAGGTTGCATTTCATACATTCTATCATTCCTCTTCACTTTTATAGCTTCTCTTGAGCTTAGCATGAGGACATGCTAATATTTAAGTGTGGGAAGGTTGATAAACCACTATTTTATGGTTTATCTTGTGCTCAATTGAGTGATTTTTATCAACTCTTTACCCACTTATTCATACTAATCGCATGTTTTATGTTTTCCTTCCTGATTTTGTGCTATGATTGAAAACATGCTTCTTTGGCTTATATTTGCTAATATTAATCCTCTCTCATTACCATTAGATGCCTTGATATGTGTGTTAAGTGTTTTCAGAGATTACAGGGCAGGAATGGCTCAGAGGATGGAAAGAAAGCATGCAAAAGTGGAAGGAATACAAGAAGTTGAAGAAATTGCTAAGCTGTCCAGCCTGACCTCTTCGCATTCAAATAGTCATAACTTGAGCTACAAAAGTTCAAATGAGATGGTTTCAGTTGCGATGGAAAGCTAACGTCTGGGGCTTCACAACGATATGTAATTTGCCATAGCTGCCCCAGCGCCAGGTAACGCGAACGCGTGGATCACGCGGACGCATGACCTGACAAAAATGCAATCCACGCAAACGCGTGGACGACGCCTCCACGTCACTTTGCCGCTACCTGAACGTAACAAAAATCGCTGGGGGTGATTTCTGGGGTATTTTTGACCCAGTTTTCGGTCCAGAAAACATAGATTAGAGGCTATAAAGTAGGGGAATGCATCCATTCATTAACATGCTTTTCATAATTCACTTTTCATAATTTAGATGTAGTTTTTAGAGGGAGAGGTTCTCTCCTCTCTCTTAGGATTTAGGATTAGGATTCCTCTTAAAGGAAAAAGGAACTTAAAGGAATTAGGATTTCTTATTATTTCAACTTTATTATTTCAACTTACAATTTCTTCCGAGTTCCAGGTTCAATGTCCTTTTTATTTATTTTATCAATTTAGCTTATGAACTCTTTATATTTTTGGATTAATTTCCTTTTATTAAATGTAATTGAGGTATTTCAGATTTATGATTCTTATTTAGTTTTTTTATGTTTTTGGCTTTAATTGAATAACTGGAGGCTCTTGAGTTATCAACCTTATCGTGATTGATTGTTATGTCTGCTAATTGACTGGAATCCCACTAACTCTAGTCTTTTCTTAGGAGTTGGCTAGGACTTGGGGATCTAACTAATTAGTTCACTTGACTTTCCCTTGCTTTCATAAAGGTTAACTAAGTGGGATTAACTTCAATTCTCATAGGAGTAACTAGGATAGGACATCCGAATTTTCATACCTTGCCAAGAGTTTATTTTATAGTTATTTATTTATTTTACTTATCATTTAAATTACTTGTTCCTTACTTTCAAAACCCAAAACACTGTTTTCCATAACTAATAATAAGAACACCTCCCTGCAATTCTTTGAGAAGACGACCCGAGATTTGAATACTTCGGTTTATAAATTTTATTGGGTTTGTTACTTGTGACAACCAAAACATTTGTACGAAAGGATTTTCTGTTCGTTTAGAAGCTATACTTACAACGCGATCATATTTTTATATTTCTTTACCGATAGAAAATCCGATCGTCACCTACTCTTTTTAAAGATGCTATTGCCTTTTGTAAATCTTGTTCCCTATGCCAAAGATTTGGTAATATATCCAAGAGGAATGAGATGCCCCAACAGCTTATGTTGTTCTGTGAAATTTTTAATGTTTGGGGCATTGACTTCAAGGGTCCATTCCCAAACTCTAGTGGTTTCTTATACATATTGTTAGCCGTAGATTATGTTTCTAAATGGGTGGAAGCAATTCCTACCCGTACTGATGATGCTAACACTGTTGTCTCCATTGTTAGAAACCATATTATCTGTCGCTTTGGATCACCACGAGCAATCGTGAGTGATCAAGGCACTCACTTTTGTAACAAGAGATTAGCAGGACTACTGAAGAAGTATGGGATTGTTCACCAGGTAGCAACAGCTTACCATCCCCAGACCAATGGACAAGTGGAGGTGTCTAACAGAGAAATAAAGCGCATTCTGGAGAAAATAGTCAAGCCTCATAAGAAGGACTGGAGCACCAGACTTGTTGATGCACTCTGGGCGTATCAGACAGCGTACAAGACACCCATTGGGATGAGCCCCTTCCGCCTAGTATACGGAAAAGCTTGTCACCCCCCTGTGGAGGTGGAACACAAGGCTTTCTGGACTGTCAGAGACTGTCACATGGGATTTGAGAAGGCTGGTGCTGAAAGGAAGCTGCAACTGACAGAACTCGAGACCCTTCGACTCGAAGCATATGACAACTCCAGACTATACAAGGAGAAGGTGAAGGCTGTGCATGACAAGCATATCAAAAGAAGAGAGTTCAGACCTGGGAGGCTAGTTTTCCTCTACAATTCAAGGCTGAGGCTCATGCTAGGCAAGCTGAGATCAAGGTGGGAAGGCCTCTACAGAGTAGAGAAGGTAGAGCCATACGGAGTCTTCCACCTGAGTCATCCTTCAAGTTCCAAATTCATCAAGGTCAATGGACGTCGCTTAAAGCTATATCATGGTGAGAAGATGAAGGAAAATAAAGAGCTAGAGGTCTTCCTCTTGGAGGACCCACCAACAGAAGCAGATTAAGCTTATGGACCGTCCAACTTAAGGACGTAAAAGCAAAGTGCTAGGTGAGAGACAACCCGCTATGGTATGATCGTTTCCTCTCATTCCTAGTCTGTTTTATTTTATCTTTTGCAGTAGTCATTCATAATTTCTGCATATTCATCTGCATGCTAAATTTTGCAATCTGCATAAAAAAAAAGAAGTGGCACACGACGCGCAAGCGTCGCTGACGCGTACGCATCATACGTGTGTGCGTGCAACAAAGGAATTGAACAGAGAGTTGGGCAGGAGTGGTGCTGGAAACATGCTTCGCATACAAGAAATTCCACGCGTACGTGTCCCTTACGCGTACGCGTCGCTGATGGGCACACGTGACCATGCAAAATTAGCGTAAATGGTGTTTGGCCCGAGAGTTATGCTGGTGTGGGGCTGGAACTGTGCTGGGAGCACAAGCCCTATCACACGTACACGTCCTTGACGCATACGCATCGTTTTCCCATAATGGCCATCCACGCATGTGCGTCGATGACGCGCACGCGTCATCTATATTTTTGGCTCTCGTGTGTATGGAACAAAGAGTTGTGCGTGCCCGGGGCTTCCTTCACGCCTTTCGCACAACCAACATCATGTGTACGCGTCCCAGACGCATACGCGTCACCTGAAAATAGCGCGATCCACCCGTACACGTGATGCACGCGTACGCGTCGTACGCGACACACAACTAAAACACCTCAGCGCCTGATTTCAAATCCTCCACCCCTCCAATCCTAATTTTTTTCAATCCTAATTATTTCTTCTTTCTTCTTTCTTATTCTTTCTTCATATCTATTACTTTCTTCTCCCCTTCTTCATCTTCTTCATCAGGTTTCTTTTCTTCTTCCTCTTTTACTCTTTCATTATTACATTAATTTATGTTTCCTTCTACTTTATTTTTCTTTGAGTTTCATTATCCATGGTTTCTTTTTATTTTCTTTTTCTTGCATTCTCATGTTGGTGTTAGAATTTTATTTGGGTATTACCTTCCTACAATGAAGCTTGTGGATATTATGAGTAGCAATTTGATAATTGATATTTTAATTTGGCTCTCATATACATTTGGATTATATTATTTTCATTCCTACCTCCACCTGCTCACCAAGTATTTGTGAAAAAGCCTATGGCATCTTGAACTCTATTTTGTTATACTCTTTTACTTGATTGCCTCTTTTTCACAACACTTGTGCTCCACCTGTATTTGAGATTATCATTCACAATTGTCATCATTACAAATGCTCTTTTATTTGGCACATTTATTACTTGATGCTTGAATTATGCTTCTCATGCCTATTACTTGCATGTTTTTACCCTCTTGCATCTTATTATTTTGAATTGCCTACCTGATCTTCATTAATGTCTTACCTACATGTTGTAGCTACCATGTATTTGGGCTATCATCTTTCCTTTGGCATTTATTATCACTTGGAATTCTCTCCCTTCCGGTCGTAGTTATCTCTACTTCACACTCTTCCTTTTCCTTCTTCCTTAGGCATGGGTACCAAGAAAGGAAAAGAGAAGGCCACTGACAAGACACCAGCAAGGAGAGAAACCAAGAGAACACTGGCAAAAGCACAACCATCTACCAGTGTCAAGCCACCAACAAAGCGAGTAAAGAGGATCATTAAGGTTGATGAAGCAGAGAAAGCCTTTCCCGCCCGAGACTCCTCACGATTTGCTAACCGTTATTGCGAACAGATGTTCCCCATCCTAGCTGAGAGGAACTACAACAATGAGCATCTGCTCATTGTCCCGACACACTTTGTTGATTTTGTGGAGCCCCGCATAGAGAGGAGACAGTGGGGATTTTTGAGGAGACAACCGCGAGAGGCCAACTTATCATGGGTCATTAAATTCTACTCAAACTTCTACTCGCCCACTCTGCAGACTGTCTTCGTCCGTTAGCAACAGGTCCCGGTCTCCGAGAGTGCCATCCAGAGAGCATTAGACCTTCCACCTAGTCTAGAAGGATGGGATGCATATCAAGAGGCATCCCGCAAGCACCAGATCTATCAGTTTGACTGGGGTAGTATTCTTGGAATTATAGCCCAACCTGGCAGCACTTGGATCTACGGGCAGTATCGTTCAAAACCCAAGAGCATCTCAGCCCAGTCACTCATCCTTGAGGCTCACGTGTGGGCACAAATTATGTCCCACTATGTCTTTCCGAGCACTCACGAGTCCACCTTTACAACAGACATGGTTGTCCTCATCTGGTGCATCCTAACATAGCAACCCCTCAACCTGCCCCGACACATCCAGGCTGCCATGGGACACGTACAGATAGCAGGTAACCTGCCTTTTCCCACCCTGGTTTCAGATTTAGTCTCTGCAGCAGTTGTGTCCTATCGAGCAGGAGACATGAAGGACATGATCCCTAGGGCCGACCAATATGTCCCAAATGTGAAGTACATCAGGCCGCCAGTTCCCTCTACGAGCCGGCCTGGAGGCCCATCTTTGGATACTTCTCCTTTCTCTACTCCACCATCATCCACACCACAAGCACCATCCACCCATCAGCTGTTCCTTCAGATCCTTGAGAGGTTCGACCGGCAAGACCAGTGGATGGAGCAAATGGAGCACCGTAACAAGCACCGATACAACTATTTGAAGGACCTCATAGTTGGTACACACCCACCTCTAGAACCAAAGGACACCCACGACTCCCCTTCATCCAGTAGCACAGGCAGCCAAGGTGAACCAGACACTGGAGGCAACGCTTCCAGCCCTCTCTTGCTCCTCACTGATGGCACGGAGGACTGTGCCAAGCCTTAAGTGTGGAGAGGTCAGTCCTTGACTTCCAGAGGTAAGTTCTCTCTCTTAACACCAATATTTTACTTTTTCTTTTGTTAGATAGGATAGATTGCATGATAATAATTGTTTGCATGTATGTTCTGCTTGGCTGAAGTAATGAGTTTCTTTTCAAGACCCTTTTTATAGCATTTCACTAATTTAAATTGAAAATTTGTGTTAAACTTGTTTGAGGATTGTACTCTGGAACATGAATTATAGCTAAGAACACACAACCTACGAGATTTGAGCTTAATTACATGGTTACACTATTTAACCATAATATTTTATTCTTGTGTGTTTTCTTCTCTATAACTGCAATCTATATTTTGTTCCATTCTATATGTCCAATGTTTAGTGTATTCACATGCTTGCATATGATTGAGGCCATCATTTGTTATAAGCCCACTCATCCTAAATAGTCCACCCTTTCAATCACCTTTGTTAGCCACCTTGAGCCTTTTAATCCCCTTTTGTTCTATATTTTACCACATCACTAGCCTTAAGAAGAAAAACAAGTAATTACCTGATCTTAATCTTTGGTTAGCTTAAGATAGAGATTGTGTGTCAACTAAGTGTGGGGAAACTGTGGGAACATGGATTAATAGGGAATGTGTTATGTTTCTACTTTATTTAAATATTGGGAATTTGGGTACCTACTCATGTGAGACCAGAAAAATTAAAAATCCATGTGCATCGATATGTTATGTTTACTTTTATATTTTCAAAAAAAAATATTCAAATAATTAAGTAAATAAATGAATAAGGGGACAAAATTACCCCAATGTCAAGTTTAATAAAATATCAATGCATATATGATAAAATTAAAGAAAAGTTGATGCATGAGTATGTGATGCAAAAGTGGGAATTTTGGGTAGCTAGGCATGATTTTGGAATTACATAGAGTGTGTGTGTATGTTAGGTGAAAGCTTAGGTTAGTCAAAGATTCATATTATAGCTCACTTGGCCATACATATATCCTCACCCTTACCTTAGCCCCAGTACAACCTTGAAAAGACCTCATGATGTTTGCATTGGTACATTAAACATTTGTTGATTGATTAGATGAAGAACAAAATTTTAGAAAGCATGACTAGAGAAGAGTATAGTGATCAACCCTAAACACTTGAGAGATTAGAGTGCATATACACTACCAGTGAGGGTTCAATGCTTAATCCTATGTTCCCTGCTTTCATGAGCTATCTTCTTACAAGTTTACTTGTCTCTTACTGTATGATTTAAATTAGTGAAGTTTGATTTATATTTGTCTTGAAAAACTTGTTTACTTTTAACCAAGTAAACAGAAACATCTTAGCATGTAGTTGCATTCAAATATAGGTTGCATCTCATGAGTCTTACTTTCCCATATTCATTCCTCTTGTCTCCTTGAGCTTAGCATGAGGACATGCTAATGTTTAAGTATGGGGAGTTTGATAAACCACTATTTTATGGTTTATCTTGTACTCAATTGAGTGGTTTTTATCAAGTCTTTGCACACTTATTCATATGATTTTCATGATTTTACAATTCCTTCTCAGGTTTTGTTCTGTGATTGAAAACTTGCTTCCTAAGCCTTTAAATTGTGTATTTTTAATCCCCGTTTATACCATTCGATGCCATGATCTGTGTGTTCAGTGTTTTTAGGCTTTACAAGGCAGGAATGGCTTAGAGGATGGAAAGGAAGCTTGCAAAAATAGAAGGAACACAAGAAATAAAGGAGACAACCAGCGAGCATCGACGCGCACACATGCCTCACGCGTGCGCGTGATTTGGAGAAATTCACAGCACGCGTGCGCGTACCTGATGCGTATGCATGACACGCGAAGATGACCATCGACGCATACGCGTGACTAACGCGTACGCGTGACTGTCGCATACGCATGACATGCGCCACGTTTAGAAATTACAGAAAATGCTGGGGGCAATTTTGGGCCAAGTTTGAACCCAATTTTTGGCCCAGAAACACATACTAGAGCCAGGGGACAAGCAGAGACTCGAGACACATTCTCATTCGCATAGTTTTTAGTTTTAGTTTTGAATTTGAGAGAGAAAATTACATTTCCTCTAGGTTTCCTTTACATTCATGGATTTCTAGTTTTATGCTTTTGCTTTGGATATTGAGAAGAGTCATTACATCCGTTGAAGTTTCCATTATTCTAGTTTTCTTTCTTATTCCTTTACTCTTTTGATTACTTATTAACCCTTATTTTTACCTTTAATTAATTTTCAGTTCCTATTTTATTTAATTTATCATGTTCCCTTCTTATATTTTTTTGAATGTTATATTCATGTCAATGGAGTAGACTCCCAACTTGACTTGGGGGTTGATTAAAAGGAGACCCTTGAGTTGGAATGCTCAAGTGATTAGTTAAATTGGAAGTTGTTGGCTAATTCTCTATTTACTAATGCTAATCCTTCCCAAGGAAGAGCATTAGGACTTACGAATAAGTGTTAGCTCAATCACTTGACTTTCCTTTATTTAGTAAGGGTTAACTAAGTGAGAATAACAACCTCTTGATACTACACTTGAGAAAATCCAACAAGGATAGAACTTCCAATTAATCATTCCCCCGGTCAAGGCTTTTTATTCTGAATACATAAATCTCTTTTAATTTACATTGCTTTAATTCTCAATCCTTTATTTTTCTGTTCTTCAACTCTTAAAATTTCTTGGAAAACTCCTGATTAATAAAATAGCACCCTTTTGTCAACTCGTTGGGAGACAAACTGGGATTTCTACTCTCAGTATTTTTATTCTAAATTTGTGACAACCCTTCTAAATTGATAAGCGGATTTTTGCTAGTTAAGAACTGTACTTGCAACGTATTTCTTATATTAATTTCATAATCGGCTAATTTTCGCCAAGTCACTCCTCCCATCTTTGATTTCCAAATTCTTGCTACAAACTTGCATTGAAATTTCCGTTTCCTATAACATAGTTAGAACCAAACTCATAGCCAATAGGGTGAGAAATCATAGTGACAAGAGAAAACAAAAACAAACATTAATACAAAATAATAAAATCAAACTCCTAAAACTAGCAAAGGAAAGCAACACACAAAAAAAAACTATTCACAATATTAACATATATACAATAACCAATAACAAGCGCACATTTGCAACTCCCTGGCAACAGCGCCAAAAATTTGACATGAGGGAAATCTCGATTCGAAATTTTCACAAAATAATTCCGTTGAAGTATAGATTTGCAGATGGCCCTCAATCAAAGTTTAATTTATTTTGAACGAGTGCAAACCAATAAAAACTGAGAGTATTTAAACCTCGGGTCATCTATCAAGGAATTGCAGGGAATTGTGCATATTATTTGTTAAGAGTATAAGGGGGGTTTGTGGATAAGCAGGCGAGAAACTAAATTACAAGAAAATAAAGCTAACAACTAAGATAATATAAATGCTAAAAGACACTCATGGCAAGGATTAAGAGTCAAGGCTTTCTATCAAGATCATTGACCACAACATGGTAATTACAAAGGGTTAATTACACTTAGTTATCTTCTAACGTCGAAGGGTGAAGTCAAGTGGACATAATTGATCCTAAAACCAAATAACAACCCTAAATTACCAATCATACTGGACATCAATGATATCAAGGCATCTAAGTCCTCAATCTCAAGCCAATAGTGCTAAAATCTACTTTAAAATCAAACCAAGCATTTTATCAAACACTTGGAAGGCATAAAAGAAAAGCATAGTAAAATAGCAAGAAATATAAAATCTAAAGCTACCATATGTAAGATAACAATAACAACAACTAAATTAAACATCAACAAACATAAAAATATCAAATTGCATTAATGAAAATCAAGATTAACAAGAAGGTTCATAAACTAAAAGTGACATAAATAAGAAACTAACAATGTAAACTAAGGAAACCAAGGCAATTAAATAAGTAAAAGTAATTAAAACTAGATCAAGACAAGAAATAAAACCTAAATCTAAGAGAAATTAACGTAATTTACCCTAATTCTAGAGAGAAGAGAGAGCTTCTCTCTCTAGAATATAACCTACAACATGTTCTAAACCAAATCTAATTGCTTTCCACTTGTTTCTCCTTGAGAATTGCATGAAATACTTCAGAAATGAGTTGGATTTAGGCTCGAAGGGGTCAAGAATCGTGAGCCACATTTTCTTTAAGTGAGTCACGTGCCTTGTGTCATGCGTATGTGGGATGTCATGATTAAAGCAACGAAAGTCTCTATCTTGAATTTAAGGAAAAAAATGTTAAGAACATAGATTAAAAGCATGAAGTTCCTAATAAAAGCACTAAATCACTACCATAATTTAATGAAATAACAACTAAAAACTACTAAAGATGCGTATCCATCAATACCCTAGTAGATGCTACTTTGAGTTGTGGCCTTTTATTGATTTCAGGTAGCATTTGAGTGAAGATTTGGTAGAATTTCATGAAGAAGAAAATCAAGAGAAGTTGCCCCCGCCATTGTGGCACTAAATGCCACATCACCGGTGTTTAGTGCCGGACCTTAAAGCTTCACCACTCCTCTTGGGACTTCTGGCGCTAAACGCCACACCACCGGCATTTAGCGCCGAACCAGGAACTCGCGCCTTTCATTCCCGAGAAGGGTGGCACTAAATACCACCAACCCGTCATTTAGCATTGGCAGTGTATCTAGTAGTGGACTTCACGCTGGCCACTCAAATTACATGGATCCCACTCTAAATTCAAATAGAAAATTGAAAAAAAAGATACTATTAGATTTTAATTTAATTTTTGAATTAATGAGGATTAGAGCTATAGAAAAGAAGGAGATTTGCCCTGCGTGGTCTTCTTCTCTTCTCTTCTCCTCTCTCTTCTCTCTGTACTTTTTGATTTTACATTTTTTACACTTCTAGTATTTTCTCTGTACCATGAGCAACTGAACCTTCATTGTTAAGGTTAGGAGCTCTATTTATTTTGATGGATTAATATTATTATTCTTCTATTTTGATTAATGCATTGATTGTTATTCAAGAATTGAGTTTTGTTCTTCATCCTAAGGATCAGAGTGTATTGAAAATAACTCTTCTCTAATTGAATTTTTCTGAACCATGGAAAAGTTAATCATTGAAATTAAGCTTGAAACTCTTTTCTCCGAAATTAATTTGGTACGTGATATATAATCAGGTTTCTTTTGGGTTCTTAAGAATTGTATGGCTTATAAATCAGATAATGTACTTATTCTTTTAGCATAATAAATTGATCAAGAAATTGACAATTGATTAGGTTAGAAGAAGTTGAATTTTCAAGGAATTTGAGTTCAATTACCTAGGGTTTTCCATGAATTGCATCTTTGCATAATCAAGTAGATGAATATGAATGTTAATTTGGAAATCTAAATACCTTCGATACCTTAACTCTCTTCTCACACATTTATTGTTTGCTTTACTTAATTCACTGCTTTATGCTTTTTGCTATTGAAACTCTAAATTCTTATTGTCTAACTATAATAATCAATCGATTATTGCTTGCTTAATCTGTTAATCCTCGTAGAAACGATAACCCCCTCCTGTAGTATTACTTGATACAATCCGGTGCAATTATCGGTAGTTTGTGGTTTGAAAATCCGCATCAAGTTTTTTGCGCCGTTGCTGGGGATTAATTGCGATTAACAACTACGAGATGGTTGATTACCTATATTAGACACTTTTCTTTCTTTGTTTATTTTCTTTTTGTTATTTTTTTATTGCTTTTATTTTTGAACTACTTCACTAGGATTCTCTCTACTTCGACGTTGAAAATCTCAGTTTTCCTTATTTTTTGAGTGTTTATGCAAAGAAGTAGGGATACAGAACCTCTTTACAATAATCCTGATATTGAAAGAACTCTTAGAAGATGAAGGCAACAAGCTAGAGCTCAGAGAATTGAAAAGGTCTCAGGGAAGAATCTGAAGAGGAAATTGAAGTCAGTATGGCAGACAATAATGAACATGTTGTTGTCAACAACCCCAATAATGTCCCACCTGTTAGGAGAACTCTAGGGTCGTACACTAACCCCAATCCCAGGAATTGTGGGAGTAATATTGT
>NC_029794.2:60549786-60555646 GCF_000816755.2 Arachis ipaensis
TGGAAGTCCTCAGGAAGACCCCCAACTTGTTCATCTCCAACTTCTTGAGAATCTGTGATACAGTCAAGACTTATGGGGTTCATGCTGATGTTTACTGATTGTTGTTGTTCCCGTTTGCTATGAGGGACTGAGCCAGTCAGTGGCTTGAGACACAACCCATATAGCAACCTGGGATGATTTGATTTGTAAGTTTTTAACCAAATTCTTCCTGCCTCAAAGGTTGACAAAGCTGAGGACAGATATTCAGACCTTCAGACAGTTAGATCGTGAGTCTCACTATGAAGCTTGGGAGAGGTATAAGGGTATGGTGAGAAAGGGCTCTCCGGATATGTTCTCAGATTGGGTATAGTTATAGATTTTTTTAATGGAATCACTCTAGTTTCAAGCTCTCATTGGATTACTCAGCCAGAGGCCATGGAACTAATAGAGATGGTGACTAACAATTAGTATCTATATATTTGAACTTGGGGTTTTCCCATGGATATTTTGAGCTTAGGGATGCACGCACAGAGAGTCTGTCCAATGGTTAGCTACCGAACATGTCAGATTTGGCTATATAACTGACAGATGTGACTCACCAGCCATAGGATAGGTATACATCATGTGCATTTGATTGTTTTTCTTGAGTGTGCATTGTTTTAGTTTACTTAACTGCTTAACTCTGCTTATCTGCTACCAGATATACCTGCTGCATCTTTACCCTATTTATGCTTTCTTAGCTTGATTTGTATATGTTTGTATTTGAGAGAACCTCTTTTGGCAGAGGCATGATGAGGGTTGTTCCACCGGTGACTAGGAGGTTTGGAGGAGACGAAAGGTGAAGAGTTAGGTTAGAAGCTAGAATCCCTTAGACAGATTGCCAAACTTTCTGTTTTAGTATTAATTTTTAAGTTTAATCTGAGTGTCAGAGTTCTAGGAATGCCTCTAGCTTATGCAGGCACCTTTACCATGCAGAGAACCCCGGTTCTCATTTCATACATATATTACTATTTTTCAAATGCAGGTCGAGAGGCACCTCATTGAGCATTTGGAGATTCTCTTAGAAAGTGAAGTTTTAGTTTTTGGGCTATGATATTTTGTGTTTAAGCTATGTATATATGTAGTTATATTCTCCGCCCTATATATTTTGTATTTCGTCCCTCTTAGAGGTTGAGTTGGAGAAACAAGAGTATTTATCATGTCTTTTGGGTTGTTTTTGGTTGTATATATATATATATACTCTGGCCGGCCTTAGCCTAGCAGGTCGAGTTTGGAACTTGATATCTGTATCTTTTCGAATTTTGTTCTTTATATATACAATCTATCCTTTCTTTTGTTTTTGTTTATCCATTTTTACGTTTACCCAATGATAAACCACCATTTTATGGTTTATCTTGTACCAAATTGAGTGGTTTTTATCAATTCTCTACACACTTATTCATACAAATTGCATGGTTTTACAAATCCTTCCTAATTTTGTTCCATGGTTGAAAACTTGCTTCCTAAGCCTTTAAATTGTTAATTTTTAATTCCCTTTTATACCATTTGATGTCGTGATCTGTGTGTTAAGTGTTTTTAGGATTTATAGGGCAGGAATGGCTTAGAGGATGGAAAGGAAGCATGCAAAAGTGGAAGGAACACAAGAAACAAAGGAGCTGACCAGCGAGGATCGACGCCCATGCATGGCTTATGCGTGCACGTGACTTGGAGCATTTCACAGCGACGTGTAGGCGTGACTGACGCGTACGCGTGACCAGCGAAGTCGCACAGTGATGCGTACGCATGACTGACGCATACGCATGACAAGCACAGAAGACTAGCGATGCGTACTGGTGCCAGAGCGACGTGCTACATTAATCAGAACTCACAGGGGGTGATTTTGGGCTAGTTTTGGACCCAGTTTTTAGCCCAAAAACACAGACTAGAGCCAGGGGGCAAGGAAAGACTCAACACACATTCACTTTCACTTCAGTCTAGTTTTAGTTTTGGAATTCGAGAGAAAAAAATGCTACTTCTTTTAGGGTTCTTCGCATTCTTAGATTTTTAGTTTTTATGCTTTTGGATTGGAGATTGAGAGAGCTACTTCTACCTTCGATTGAAGTTTTCAACATTATAGTTTGCCTTTCTATCACTCTATTCTCTTTTTTTCCATTTAATTTGCTCGTGGTCATATATGGATATTGTTGATTTTGGGATTTATTAATGCAATGAACAATTTTCACATTTGATTTCCTTTCATGTTTGATTTCCTTCAATTAATTATCAGCTTCAAAATTTTCTTTTATTAATTTAGTTTAATTACCATATTTTCCATCTACTCCCTTCACATGTTTGTTAAAATGGCATTCATGCTAATGGAGTAGAGCTCCCAACTTGACTTTGGAGTTGATTAATAGGAAACTTGACAATGAGAATTCTTGCATATAGTTTGGAATCAATCAAAGACAAGCATCAATTCGTTGGTAGCATAGTCCAAACCAACAACGAATTCTCACTATCAAATATTAAATTCAAAACATATAAACTGAGAGTATAGTATTTAACTCCCGGGTCGTCTTCCCTAGTAGTTGCAATAAAATGTACAATTATTGGCTATAAAGGAGATCATGGGGAATTGAGAATGAAAGCAAGAGAGAAAGAAATGTAAATAGCAAGGAAGCAAATGATCATGCAAGAAATTGATAGGAAAGCAATTAAAGCAATGGAAATGGAAATCAAATAGTAAAAAGGGTTCTTGGCAAGAAGTGGGTAATCTAGGTTTCCTATCCTAGTTATGGGCCACAAACATGGCAATTGTGTGGAATCAATTCAAATTAGTCAATCCTCCTTGAGAATTAGTCAAAAGAGCATAATTGATCTCAATCCATAAGTCCTAGTCAACTCACTAATTACTTAGTGAAAGACTAGCACCAATGGAAACCAAACCATTTAACTATTCTCACACAATGCGGAATGGACATCCACAACTCAATTCCACCCAAACATCCAATTTCTCAACCAAGAGTGTGAAAACTAAACATGCAAGAAATTAAACATCAAAGCAATAAAAGTCAAAGCAATTACATTCAAAGAAAGGAAACTTCAAATGCAAGAAAACATCTTGGCAAGTAATTGAGAGCTAAGGCTACCTATCCTATCCATTGACCACAAACACATGATGATTATGAAGAGTTAATCCTACTTAGTCAACCTTACATCGAAGATAAGTCATAGTTAATTTCAATCCCAAAGTCCTATGTCAACACTAAGGGTCACATAGAGTCAAGGGAGACCAAATTAACTAACTACCCTAATATATCAAACAAGAATGGACATCAATAACTCAAGGGACACCAAAGTCACCAATTTCAAGCCAAGAGTGAAGAAAAACTATGTAAAAACTAAGCCAAGTATTTTATCAAACACTTGGTGTGCATGAAAATAAAATAATGTTAAAATACAATAAAATAAATTCTAATACTACCAAAGCAAGAAAGTAACAATGACAACTAGAGAAAGTAATAAATGAACATAAAACATGAATTTGCATTAATTGAAAGTAAAATGTTACAAGAGTGTCATAACATAAAAATGGTAAAAGAAAGGAAATTACAAGAGAAATAAAGAAGAGAAAGACAAAAAGAGCATGAAAACATAAAGGAAACTACATTAAAACAATAATTAAAGACAGAAATTAAAGAGAAATTAACTAAACCTAACCTAATTCTAGAGAGAGGAGAGAGCTTCTCTCTCTAGAAACTAAGAGAAAACATCTAAAATCTAACCCTAATTGCCCCCCTCCTTCATTCAGCTTCACTTTGGCCTCATATAGCTTCAGAAATGAGTTGGACTGGGTCTTGGAGGCCCGAAAATTGCCCCCAGCTATTTACAATTAATGAGCTGACGTAATTCGGGTCACGCGTACGCGTCCCTGCATAAAAATCCATCCACGCGTACACGTGGGTCACGTGTACGCGTTGCTCACAAATCCTTCTTATGCGTACGCACGCATACTTGTGCATATGCACGGGTGTTGAAACTTCCAAACTCCATTTCTTCATGGTTTCTTCCCTTTTGCATGCTCTCTCCCTCACTTCTTCAACCCATACTTGCCTTGAAAACCTGAAATCACTCAACAAATACATCAAGGCACCAAATGGGATTAAAGTGAATTAAAATTGACTAAATTAAGCACAAAAGAGCATGTTTCACTTTCAAGCACAATTTAGGAAGAAATCTCAAAAGCATGCTATTTAGATGAATAAATGTGGGTTTATGTGATGAAATCCACTCAAATCAAACCAAAATATATCGTAAAATATGGACTCATCAATTTTCCCACATTTAAACAATAGCATGTCCTCATGCTAAACACAACCAAAGGAGATGAATGAAGGGATAAATGATTTATTCAATGCAACTACTTATATGTATGCAACTATACTAAATGCTATCTATCTATATCTATACTTTGATTCCTATTGAGTTTGGCAAAAACAAACCAAAGAACCTCAATCGATCCAAAATAAAGCTTAAGGCTAAGACAAAGCAAATATAGCAATATGATCAATGTCCCAAGATTTGATTTGAAATTTCTAAAATTCATTTCAACAACTTGAAAGAAGACACAAGATAGGCAATGAAAACATAGAATTGAGCAATTGAAACCCTCACCGGGTGTGTTTACATTCTAATCGCTCAGTGTGTAGGCACTCAATCCTCCTTTAGTCATGTTTTTCAAAGATTTGCAAGTCATCTAACAATCAACTAATATTTGATGCATGAATGTAAATATCATGAGGACTTTTGTGGGTTGTAATGGGGCTTAGGTAAGGGTAGGATTAATATGGTTAAGTGGCTAATAGATCGGATCTTTGATTAGCTCAAGCATCCCACCTAATCCTATATATCATCCTATATACATAACAAAACAATCCTAACTACCCATTTATCCCTTTCTCACATTCACTCATGCATTTTTTTTATTCGACCACATATGCATCTCTTATTTACTTTCTTATTATCATTTCTTTTTCTTTCTCTTTTTTTTAATTATTGGTAAAGTATGTACACCAAGAATTTTTCTTTTATCATATAAGAGAGATGCATATGTTTTAAGTGATAGATGCATGAGTGATTACCCATTTTTTCCAAATATTCACAATGAACACCCAAAGCACTAACTACCAATGATTTCCCACAAATTCCCCCACACTTGATTAACACACACACTCAAACCCAAGCTAATCAAAGATACAATCAATGGACATAATATTTTTTCACTTAGGGTGAATAATGTGCTTATAATGAGAACAAAGGGGAATTAACGGCTCAAAAAGTGGTTTACAAGGATAGATGCAAGGGTTGGCCATATGGGTTAGTGAGCTATACAAAGATGGCTGATGAGCGGATATTTTATACGCTTTTTGGGGATAATTTCATATAGTTTAGAGTATGTTTTAGTTAGTTTTTAGTTTATTTCCAGTAGTTTTTAGGAAAAATTCATATTTCTGGACTTTACTATGAGTTGTGTGTTTTTCTGTAATTTCAGGTATTTTTCTGGCTGAAATTGAAGGAGCTGAGCAAAAATCTGATTCAGGCTGAAAAAGGACTGCTGATGCTATTGGATTCTGACCTCCCTGCACTCAAAGTGGATTTTCTGGAGCTACAGAACTCGAAATGGCGTGCTTCCAATTGCGTTGGAAAGTAGACATCCAGGGCTTTCCAGAAATATATAATAGTTCATACTCTGCATAAGAATAGACAACGTAAACTGGCGTTCAACGCCAGTCCTCTGCCCAATTCTGGCGTCCAGCGCCAGAAAAGGATCAAAAACTGGAGTTGAACGCCCAAACTGGCACAAAAACTGGCGTTCAACTCCACAAACGGCCTCTGCACGTGA
>NC_029794.2:60555796-60565540 GCF_000816755.2 Arachis ipaensis
AGTTTTTGGCGCCGTTGCCGGGGATTGTTCGTGTTTGAACAACTGACGGATTATTTTGTTGCTTAGATTAGGAAAACTCTTTCTTTTTTTTGGTTTAGAGTCTTTTAGTAATTACCCCTTGTTAAAATACTCAGTTATTTAGAACGTGGTGTTTATGTTCATGATAATTGGCTATCATATTTTTTTAAAAAAAAAACCTTTTTCAAAAATAATTTTTTTATTAAATCCTGTGCCAAACTTTAAGTTTGGTGTTTTCAAAAATAATCTTTCTTAAAAATTTTTTTTGAAGGTCCCATAACTCATTTGGCTAGAGCATTAATTTGATTGGGTTAGAATCTTTTATACTCTTTTCAAAACCCAAGCTTTATAAAGAAAAATCAGAAAAATGGCATGACAGAAAGCTGTCATCTTGAATCTTTGAACCAGGACAAAAAGTCCTGTTGTTTAACTCTAGACTCAGGCTATTCCCCGGGAAACTGAAATCCCGGTGGAGGGGACCATAAATGATTACAAGTGTATCACCATATGGTTATGTGGAGCTTCAAGACATTGATTCTGATAAGAAGTTCATTGTTAATGGACATAGAATCAAGCACTATCTTGAAGGCAATATTGAGCAAGAGTGCAAAAAGGACTGCTGATGCTGTTGGATTCTAACCTTCCTGCACTCAAAGTGGATTTTCTGGAGCTACAAAACTTGAAATGGCGTGCTTCCAATTGAGTTGGAAAGTAGACATCCAGGGCTTTCCAGCAATATATAATAGTCCATACTTTGCACAAGAATAGACGACGTAAACTGGCGTTCAACGCCAGTCCTCTGCCCAATTCCGGCGTCCAGCGCCAGAAAAGGATCAAAAACTGGAGTTGAACGCCCAAACTGGCACAAAAACTGGCGTTCAACTCCACAAACACTTGCTGGTTAGTGCTACGAGTTGTGAAAAGTGTGATTCATAATTCGTGCTACCAATGGCCTCAATCATACTAAATGCAATCCAAAACAACATATACAGGACATATAGACTAAAGCAAATCTAAGATCACAATCATAAAAGGAGTTCATAACACACAAGAACAAAATTTTCGTGATTGAAAATATGCAACCACACACTTTAAGCTCAAATCTCACTAGGTAATTTGTTCAAGCACTTTTTTATGTTCCATGAAAAAGGGTATTTCAAGCAAGTTTAAAAATAATTTTCAAATCTAATCAATGGAATGCCCAAAAAGAGATTTCTTGAAAATTCTTTGTTGTTTTACCAAAACATATTTACTATATGTATGTATGTATGTATGTTGTGATGGATGCAATTTCAAAATCTTTCCTAGTTCTATTCCTAATTTTCAACAAGCAAAAATTAACATGAACAATTAGGACAAAATTGACTGGGCATTATACTATTCACATCATCCAATCACAACTTCTATCTATAAAATATATACTAAGGAAACGATGCAAAAATGTAACATGCAATAGCTAGATATAAACTATGATATGTATACTAAAAGAAAATGCAATGCAGCAGTCAAAAATACTTCAAATATATACAAGAGACCTAAAGAAATAGAAATAAAGTACAAAGTGTTCGGAAAAGAAAGTTTACACCCAAAATGATGAATCCTCCCCCATACTTAAGCGTTGCACGATCCTCCATGCATGAACACCATCCAGGGAGAATGTCTCTAAGGTGCTCCATCTTCAGTTGGCGGATGGGGAGGCTTGGGTTGTGGGAAAATCGCTAAGTCCAATGTATGCTCGGCATCTCCCTCTTCGGTGTCCTCCTCCTCTCCTGGCTTCTTGCCTTACGTCTCATCCTCGAAAGGAGTAAATAAGGTACAATTAAAAATCAAAGGGAAAGTAGTACAAAAAGGTAAAGGGGAGAGTAAATAAGCATCCAATTGAGGAATTTGGCATAGTGGTGTGGGATACACACAACGGCCGGCTAACGTGGCATCCACACAATGAAAAAAGTAAGAATGAGTTCCTCAATTAAATGGCCTAAGATGCAAGCAATGGATGAGCAACATTTAAGCACATGCAAACTTAGGCAACAACAATCAATAGTGAATTGAATGCAAGAATTATTGGATATTGAAGTTGTGCAAATGAAAGAGCAAAATTGATATAATAGCACAACAAACAATAACCAATGCAATGATGAAAAGAAGATTACTTATTCATCCTTAGAAAAAACCAAATAATCTCATGGTTAAGGTGTTTGTTACAAAAAGTGACAAGTCTTGATAGGAATCAAGTCAAGTCAACTCAAACAAATGCAAAGCATTAACAAGAAACAAAGACCTCATGATGTGATTATATTGACTTAAAAACCATGATGAACAAGCAATTCAATTCAATTCACTAATTTTCATGTGCACTTATAAAAGTTTCACCTAATATGCAACAAAATGCAAATGTGCAAATCTAATTAGGTGATAGTAATTTAAGGCAAAGTATAAGTGCATTGATGAAATTCAATCAATAAGCAACCCAATCAACATTAAGCAAACACTTGCAACTTATTTAATTAACAAACAACTAAAGCAAGACTAATATAATTACTAAAATAGAAATGAAATACAAACGAAACTAAGTAAAGCAAGTAGAGAAGAGGGCAAAAGTAAGAGAAGAGAGGGGTGGAAGGAAGAAGAGAAGAAGAAGTAGAGAGAAGAGAAGAAAAGAATTGTAGGGGAGAGAAAACAGGGGCGTGTGTACGCACAAAAGGGTGCACGCACGCACAGAGGGTCACGCGTACGTGTCATGGACGCATGCACGTGGAGTGGCAAAAATGCAAGGCGATGCGTACGCGTGGGTCACGCATACGCATTGATGGAAAAACTGAAATGGCCTGTGTGTTCGCACGATGCATGCAGACGCCGCGACCAGAGGCCATGTTTTGAGGTGTGCGTGGGCACAGGGCTGTGCCCACTGGTGCACGAATTGTAAATCACACTTTTCACAACTCGTACCACTAACCAGCAAGTGCACTGGATCGTCCAAGTAATACCTTACGTGAGCAAGGGTCGATCCCACGGAGATTGTCAGCTTGAAGCAAGCTATGGTTATTTTGTAATTCTTAGTCAGGAAATCAATGATAAGAGTGATTATATTTATGAAGAGTAAAAAGCATAAATTAAATAGTACTTGTTATGCAGTAATGGAGAACAGATTGAGGTTTTGGAGATGCTCTGTCTTCTGAATCTCTGCTTTCCTACTGTCTTCTTCTTCACGCACGTCGGTCTCCTTCCATGGCAAGCTGTATGTTGGTGGATCACCGTCGTCAATGGCTACCATCCGTCCTCTCAGTAAAAATGGTCCAAATGCACTGTCACCGCACGGCTAATCATCTATCGGTTCTCACTCATGTTGGAATAGGATCCATTGATCCTTTTGCGTCTGTCACTACGCCCAACACTCGTGAGTTTGAAGCTCGTCATAGTCATCCCTTCCTAGATCCTACTCGGAATACCACAGACAAGGTTTAGACTTTCCGGATCTCGGGAATGGCCGCCAATAATTCTAGCCTACACCACGAAGACTCTGATCATGAACCAGGAGGCTAAGAGATACACACTCAAGCTAATGCAGATAGAGCAGAGGTGGTTGTCAGGAACGCGTTCATAGGTGAGAATGATGATGAGTGTCACGGATCATCACATTCATCAGGGTAAAGTGCGAGAGAATATCTTAGAATAGAAACCAGCGTGATTGAATGAAAAACAGTGGTGATTGCATTAATTCATCGAAACACAGCAGAGCTCCTCACCCCCAATCATAGAATTTAGAGACTCATGCCGTCAGAAATACAATATGAAACGTGTAAAATGTCATGAGGTACAAAATAAATCTCTAAAAGTTGTTTAAATACTAAACTAGTAACCTAGGTTTACAGAAAATGAGTAAAGTATGATAGATAGTGCAGAAATCTACTTCTGAGGCCCACTTGGTGTGTGCTGGGGCTGAGACTTGAGCTTTACATGTGCCTAGGCTGTTTCAGGAGTTAAACGCCAGGTTGTAACCTGTTTCTGGCGTTTAACTCCAACTTGTAACCTGTTTCTGGCGTTTAACGCCAGAATAGGACAGAGAACTTGCGTTGAACGCCAGTTTGCGTCATCTAAACTTGGGCAAAGTATGGACTATTATATATTGATGGAAAGCCATGGATGTCTAATTTCCAAATCAATTGAGAGCGCGCCATTTAGACTCCTGTAGCTCTAGAAAATCCACTTTGAGTGCAGGGAGGTCAGAATCCAACAGCATCTGCAGTCCTTTTTCAGCCTCTGAATCAGATTTTTGCTCAGGTCCCTCAATTTCAGCCAGAAAATACCTGAAATCACAGAAAAACACACAAACTCATAGGAAAGTCTAGAAATGTGATTTTTATTTAAAAACTAATAAAATATACTAAAAACTAATCAAATTATACTAAAAACTATGTAAAAACAATGCCAAAAAGCGTATAAATTCTCCGCTCATCACAATACCAAACTTAAATTGTTGCTTATCCCCAAGCAACTGAAAATCAAATAGGATAAAAAGAAGAGAATATACTATAAATTCCAAAATATCAATGAAACTTAGCTCCAATCAGATGAGCGGGACTAGTAGCTTTTTGCCTCTTGAATAGTTTTGGCATCTCACTTTATCCATTGAAGTTTAGAATGATTGGCATCTATAGGAACTTAGATTTTAGATAGTGTTATTAATTCTCCTAGTTCAGTATGTTGGTTCTTGAACACAGCTACTTTATGAGTCTTGGCCGTGGCCCTAAGCACTCTGTTTTCCAATATTACCACCGGATACATACATGCCACAGACACATAACTGGGTGAACCTTTTCAGATTGTGACTCAGCTTTGATAAAGTCCCCAATTAGAGGTGTCCAGGGTTCTTAAGCACACTCTTTTTTTGCTTTGGACCTTGACTTTAACCGCTCAATCTCAAGTTTTCACTTGACACCTTCACGCCACAAGCACATGGTTAGGGACAGCTTGGTTTAGCCGCTTAGGCCAGGATTTTATTCCTTTAGGCCCTCCTATCCACTGATGCTCAAAGCCTTGGATCCTTTTTACCCTTGCCTTTTGTTTTTAAGGGCTATTGGCTTTTTGCTCTTGCCTTTTGGTTTAAAGAGCTCTTGGCTTTTTCTGCTTGCTTTTTCTTTTTCTTTCTCTTTTTTTTCGCCATTTTTAATTTCTTTTTTTTCGCAAGCTTTAATATTCACTGCTTTTTCTTGCTTCAAGAATCAATTTTATGATTTTTCAGATTATCAATAACATTTCTCCTTTTCATCATTCTTTCAAGAGCTAACATATTTAACATTCATAAACAACAGTATCAAAAGACATATGCACTGTTCAAGCATTCATTCAGAAAATAAAAAGTATTATCACCACATCAAAATAATTAAACTAATTTCAAGGATGAATTCGAAACCATGTACTTCTTGTTCTTTTGTAATTAAAACATTTTTCATTTAAGAAAGTTGATGGATTCATAGGATGTTCATAACTTTAAGGTATAGACTCTAATCTTTATTTATTATTTAATGGAAATAATATAAATTAGACATAAAAGCAGACACTTAGCAATAAAAGAAAAGAAACTAAAGACATAAAGACAATTGACTCTAATTTTAATACTCATATACTCTTAAAATAGATAAAAGGTTATCACAGAGTTAGGACCCAACAACCTTTGCTTTGGGAGGTAGATGCCTCTTTAGGTGTTGGTTGTCCATTTGGCTCTAGGGAGGCATATGTCCTCTAGGATTTTGTCCAAGCTCTGATTTGGTCTCATCATTCTCCTATTAAAGGAGTCTGGGTCATCTTGCAGTTGAGGCAGCTTGAAAATCTCCCTTATTTTGTCAGGGTGGGTGTGAACAATCTTCCCTCTGACCAGAGTTCGATAGTCATAGAATGCGGTTCCAGCTATTCTCTGCCTGTCTGTCTGCCACAGATTAGAGTAGAATTCCTAACCATGTTTCTTCCCACCTTTGTTTCAGAATTAGCTAGGACTTCCCAGCTCCTGTTTCGAATTTGCTCTTGGATCTCTAGATATTCACCTTCTTTCAGATCGAATTTAACTTCCGGGATCACTGACCTTAAACCCATTATTTTGTAATAATGGTCTGAATGTTCTTTGGTTAAGAACTTCCCTTGATTCCAAAGTGGTTTTGGAATATTCTCTTTCTTGCCTCTTGAGGTGGTTTGTTTTCCCTTAGGAGCCATGATCTTGGTGGGTATTGGCTTAGTGATCACGGATAAACACACCAAACTTAGAGGTTTGCTTGTCCTCAAGCAAAAGAAAGGAAAGGAGAGGGATAGAGGGAGAGCCAAGTTCGAATTGTGGAAGAGAGGGGGAGGCCGAACGAGGATTTAAAGGGAAGGGGGGTGGGTTTTCGAAAATTTTTGAAAAAGATATGATAGAAAATGTGATTTGGAAAAGATAAGTATGATAGGAAAAGATGTAATTTAAAATTGAAAAGATATGAACGATATTTGAAAAAGATAGATTTGTTCTAAAAATATTGTGAATATTTGAAAAAAATATTGATGAATTTGAAACAAAAATTTTGAAAATGATAGATTTGTTTTGAAAAAAATTTGAGAAGAGGTTGAAGAAGAATTAAGAAAGATTTAATTTTAAGATTAAGATATTTTAAAAAAATTTTGGAAAAAGTTTGAAAAATGAAATTATGGGAACATGTTTATGCAAGAAAAATGGATGGAGATATAAAATTTTGAAAAAAAATTAAGTTGGGAACAAAAACTTCCTCCCCTCCACAATCCTGGCGTTAAACGCCCAACTGCTGCTTTTTTTTGGGCATTTAACGCCCATCTGTAGCCTGTTTTGGGCGTTTAACGCCCAGCTGTTATTTCTGGCTGGCGTTAAAACGCCAGAAATCTTTCGTCACTAGGCGTTTTTCTGAACGCCCAGGATGCTGCAGGTATGGCATTAAACGCCCAGAATGGTGCCCATTCTGGCATTTAACGCCCAAAAAGGTATCATTACTGGCGTTAAATGCCCAGTAGATGCTTCTTTTGGGCGTTTAACGCCCAAATATACCTCTTACTGGCGTTTTCTTGCCAGTGAGCTCTTTCTCCCTGTATCTTTTTTCTCCAGCTAATTTGGCATCAAAGTTTAGGAATCTGGTTGCCCAGTAGGCTTTGTGCTCCAGCTCCACGGGCAGATGACAGGCCTTACCATACACAAGCTGGTATGGAGAGGTCCCTATAGGAGTCTTGAATGCTGTTCTGTAAGCCCACAGAGCATCATCCAAGCTTCTCACCCAATCCTGTCTACGGGTGCTTACAGTCCATTCTAGGATTCTTTTTAGTTCTCTATTAGAGACTTTAGCTTGCCCATTTGTCTGTGGATGATATGGAGTAGCCACCTTGTGACTAATTCCATATCGGACCATAGCAGAGTAAAGCTGTTTGTTGCAGAAGTGAGTGCCCCATCACTAATTAGTGCTCTAGGGACACCAACCTACTGAAGATATGTTTCTGGAGGAACTTCAGCACTGTCTTAGTATCATTAGTGGGTGTGGCAATGGCCTCTACCCCTTTGGATACATAGTCGACTGCCACCAGAATATAAGTGTTTGAGTATGATGGTGCGAAAGGCCCCATGAAGTCAATACCCCATACATCAAACAACTCAATCTCCAAGATTCCTTGTTGAGGCATGGCGTAACCATGAGGCAGATTACCAGCTCTCTGGCAACTGTCACAGTTACGTACAAACTCTCGGGAATCTCTATAGAGGGTAGGCCAGTAGAAGCCACATTGGAGGACCCTGGTGGCTGTTCGCTCACCTCCAAAGAGGCCTCCATATTGCGACCTATGGCAATGCCATCAGATCTTCTGTGCTTCTTCTCTAGGCACACACCTTCGGATTATTCCGTCTGCACATCTCTTAAAGAGATAGGGTTCATCCCACTAATAGTACTTTGCATCAATAATTAATTTTTTCTTTTGTTGCCTGTTGTACTCCTTGGGTATGAACCTTGCAGCTTTATAGTTTGCAATGTCCACAAACCATGGTGTTTCCTGAATGGCAAACAAATGCTCATCCGGAAAGGTTTCAGAGATCTCAATAGAGGGAAAGGACGCCCCTTCTACTGGTTCTATTCGGGACAGATGATCAGCCACTCGGTTTTCTGTCCCTTTTTTGTCTCATATTTCTATATCAAACTCTTGCAGAAGCAACACCCATCTTATGAGCCTGGGTTTTGAATCCTTCTTTGTAAGTAGATATTTAAGAGCAGCATGGTCAGTGTACACAATCACTTTTGATCCTACTAAGTATGATCTAAACTTGTCAATGGCATAAACCACTGCAAGCAATTCTTTTTCTGTGGTTGTATAATTTTTCTGGGCATCATTTAAAACACGGCTAGCATAATAAATGACATGCAGAAGCTTGTCATGCCTCTCCCGGGATCTTTAAGCTTTTCTGGGAAGCTTTTCAGAATGACTGCACTACATTCCTCAGTGAGGAGAACTCTTTCAGTTTCTCTCCAATCCTTCTTATGACTCAAGATCTCTTTCATGAACTTGGCATAAGAGGTTATTTGCTCAAGTGCCTGACGCGAATGCGTGGACTAGAATCTGCACAAATGACGTGAACGCGTGGATGACGCGGACGCGTCACATGCGCCACGTGCAGAAAATGTAGAAAAATGCTGGGGGCGATTTCTGGGCTGTTTTGACCTAGTTCTTAGCCCAAAAATCACAGATTAGAAGCTGCAGAATGGACAAATCAAGTGGTCCCACCCATCAGCTGAAGACTTGTTAATTAATTCGAATTTAAATTCAAATCTTATTTTAGGAAAAGATATTATTTTAATTTTAATTTTAGAAATCTAATTTTTAAATTATTAGGATTAGTTATAAAAGGGATCCCAATAGGGTGGTTCCAGTAGAACATTCCACAACATTATTCCATACAAATTTACATTCCATATTCCATGAGCAACTAATCCTTCATTGTTAAGGTTAGGAGCTCTGTCTATTGTAAGGATTGATAATATTATTTTTCTATTTTAATTCATGTTTTGATTTATATTTCAATAATTGTTTTCGTTCTTTATTTTATAAATTTGGGTGGAACGGAAGTATGACCCATGTTCTATTTGAGTTCTTGTACAACTTGGAAAAGCTCTTTACTTGAACAATAGCTTGAAAACATATTATCCTGAATTTCTAATTGTTTGTATTTAACGGGATACGTGACATATAATCCCTTTATTTTTGGATAATTAGGATTCTTGTGGCATATAAACTAGAATTTGATCATCACCCTCTAATTGGAATTAATTGACCAAGGAATTGGCAGTTGATGAATTTTAGAGGAGACTAGGAAGGTCTAAGGAATTAGGGTCTAGTCACAAATAGTTTACCATGAATTAAATCTTACATGATTAAAATTAGTTAATAAGAAAAGTCAATCCGAAAAATAGATAACTCTGAAGCCTTAACTGTTTTCTCCATATTTTATTCCTAACTTATTTATCTGCCTATCTTTAATATTTTTGCTATTATTTAAAGTCTTTGAACTCTCAACACTATTTTCTATTTGTCTAACTAATCCTATCAAAGGCTATTGTTGCTTAATCCATCAATTCTCGTGGGATCGACCCTTATTCACATAAGGTATTACTTGGTACGACCCGGTGCACTTGCCGGTAAGTTAGTGGGTTACAAATACCGCACCAAGTTTTTGGCGCCGTTGCCGGGGATTGA
>NC_029794.2:60565578-60606971 GCF_000816755.2 Arachis ipaensis
AGAAAAAAAAAACAGTTTTCGAATTAATATTTTATTTTATTTTAGTATTAATATTTTTCTTTAATTCCTGAAACTAAGTTTGGTGTTACACAGTTAATTTTATTTTAATTTCCTGATTATTTTTCCTTTTAAATTTTCGAATTATTTATTTATTTAATTAGCATTTTTATTTTATTATTTTACACAGGTTACCTCACAGGGACTCCTCTGCACTCTGACGTAGAGAGTCCCATATTTTTTTCTTGTTTTCTGCTTGTGTATGCGCAGGAATAGAGACAAAGAACACCTCTTAGACTTTGATCCTGAACCTGAAAGAACTTTCAGGCGACGTTTACAACAAGCAAGATTTTGCAAGGCTGCAGAATCCATTATGGCGAATAATAATGCTAATGCCAATGTGGTAAATCCAAATGGGGATGATCAACAGAGGAGAGTGCTTGGCTCTTATTCTGCCCCTACTGCGGATCTTTATGGAAAAAATATTATGGTGCCTCCTATAACTACAAACAACTTTGAGTTGAAATCACAATTGGTCACCCTGGTGCAGCAAAACTGCCAGTATCATGGACTTCCTCATGAAGATCCAAATCAGTTCATATCTGATTTTCTGCAGATATGTGATACTGTGAAGACAAATGGAGTGAACCCAGAGGTGTACAAACTCATGCTTTTTCCATTTGCTCTGAGGGATAAAGCAAAGCTATGGCTAGATTCCCAACCAAAGGAGAGTCTGAATACGTGGGAAAAGGTTGTTACGGAGTTTCTCACTAAATTTTTCCCACCAAAGAAGCTGACTAAGCTTAGGTTGGAGGTTCAGACTTTCAAGCAGAAGGAGGGTGAAACTCTTTATGAAGCTTGGGAGAGATACAAGCTACTGACTAGGCAATGCCCTCCGGACATGTTCTCCAAATGGACCTAACTAGATATCTTTTATGAAGGTTTGGGTGAGATGTCCAAGATGAGCCTAGACACTTCTGCAGGCAGTTCATTGTACAAAAAGAAGACACCAGAGGAGACTATTGAGCTGATTGAATTGGTTGCAAGCAACCAATATTTATACTCATCTAACAGGAATCCTGTAAACTCTGAGGCCGCTCAGAAGAGAGGCGTGTTGGAAGTAGAAGCTGTTAATGCTCTTCTTGCTCAGAACAAGCTTATGTCTCAGCAGATAAATCTACTTACTCAACAGATGGGTGGCATACAAGTCTCAGCTATCAACACTCAAAATCCACCCCAAGATACCTCCTATGACATGGCAGGTAACTTTGTGCAAAATGATAATTATGATTATGCTCAACCTTCTTCTGAACAGGTGAATTACATGGGGAGTGGTCCTAGGAATCCCAACAATGATCCATATTCTAAGACATACAACCAGGGATGGAGAAATCACCCAAATTTTGGGTGGAGAGATCAAACTCAGGGACCTCAGAACTTCAATAATAGTTCTCAGGGCGGTTTTCAACAAAACAACTATAATAACCACCAATTTCAGTCTCAGTAATAACAATCACCTCAGCAGGCAAATTCTAAATCCCAAGAAGATTCTAAGTGGGAGATGATGATGAGTTTCGTGTAAGAAACCAGAGCCTCCATTAGAAACTTAGAGGTTCAAATGGGTCAAATGAGCAAGCAATTACCTGAAAGGTCTTCAAATACATTTCCTGGTGATACTGTGGTGAACCCAAGAGAAGATTGCAAGGCTATTCAATTGAAGAGTGGTAAGGTAGCTGGTTCTGAGACTAAGGTCAATAAAGATCTAGTTGAAAAGGAAGCTCCAGAGGAGAAGAAGGAAGAAGTAGAGCACGCCCCTCCTAAACGTGCAGACAACCCATTTCCTGACTCTCTTGACACTTATCCCACCTTACCAAAGGCCCCTGAATACAAGCCAAAAATGCCATATCCTCAGAGGCTTCAGAAGGCGTCCAAAGAAAAGCAATTCTCTAAATTTTTAGATGTCTTCAAGAAGCTGCAGATCAACATCCCTTTTGCAGAGGCTTTGGAGCAAATGCCTCTCTATGCTAAATTTATGAAAGAATTGTTGAACCACAAGAGGAATTAGAAGGAACAAGAAACAGTGGTGCTAACCAAGGAATGCAGTGCTATTATTCAACACACCCTTCCTGAGAAGATGCCAAACCCAGGGAGCTTTGTCATTCCTTGCACCATTGGAGAAGTCGGCATTCAGAGAGCTTTATGTGATCTTGGAGCTAGCATCAACCTCATGCCACTTTTAGTGATGAAAAAGCTTCAAATTGAGGAGGTAAAACCCACTCGTATTTCTCTTCAACTTGCTGATCTTTCTATTAAATTACCTGTGGGTGTAGTTGAAGATTTACTTGTTAAAGTAGGACCATTTATTTTCCCTGTTGATTTTGTTATATTAGACATGGAAGAGGAGGTAAAACCCTCTATTATACTTGGTAGACCCTTTTTAGCTACAGGTAGAGCTCTGATTGATGTGCAAAAGGGTGAATTAACCCTGAGGGTCAATGAAGAACAGGTGGTCCTAAATGTTTTTGAAGCCCTCAAGCACCCCAATGATTCGGAGGGGTGTATGAAAATAGATGTTATTGAACCACTTGTTCAAGAAGTACTGGAAACTGAGGTACTTGATGATGTTCTGGATCCTATTTCTAAGTGTGAATTAGTTGAAGTTGACGATTCACCACCCCAACAGGAGCTGATGAACACGCCAATCAAGGAGGAGGAAGCCCCCAAGCTTGAGCTCAAACCCTTACCCCCTTCTCTAAAATATGTGTTCTTGGGTGGAAATGATTCATATCCAGTAATTATTAGCTCTTCCCTGAAGCCTGAAGAGGAAGAGGCGCTTGTTTTAGTGCTCAAGAGTCATAAAATAGCTCTTGGGTGGACCATCAGTGACTTGAAAGGGATTAGTCCAACCAAGTGTATGCACAAAATCCTCCTTGAAGATGATGCCAAACCAGTTGTGCAACCACAAAGGAGACTCAATCCAACTATGAAAGAGGTGGTCCAAAAAGAGGTAATGAAGTTCTGGGAAGCAGGTATTATTTACCCTATTTCTGACAGTCCTTGGGTAAGTCTTGTGTAGGTAGTTCCCAAGAAAGGAGGGATGACAGTGATTAAGAATGAAAAGAATGAGCTTATTCCTACAAGAACAGTCACAGAATGGAGAATGTGCATAGATTACAGGAGACTCAACACTGCTACAAGGAAGGATCATTTCCCCCTCCCTTTCATTGATCAGATGCTTGAGAGGTTAGCTGGTCATGCTTTTTATTGTTTTCTAGATGGATATTATGGATATAATCAAATTGTAGTGGACCCTCAAGATCAAGAGAAGACAGCATTCACATGTCCCTTTGGAGTATTTGCCTACAGGAGAATGCCATTTGGACTTTGCAATGCTCCAGCAACTTTTCAAAGGTGTATGCTTTCAATTTTTTCTGATATGGTTGAAAAGTTTATTGAGATATTTATGGATGACTTTTCTGTCTTTGGTAATTCTTTTGAATCCTATCTTAAACATTTATCTCTTGTCTTGAAATGGTGTCAAGAATCAAACCTTGTTTTAAATTGGGAAAAATGCCATTTTATGGTTACAGAAGGCATTTTTCTTGGACACTGGATTTCAAGTAAGGAGATTGAGGTTGACAGAGCAAAAGTGGAGGTAATTGAAAAATTACCACCACCAACCAATGTTAAGGCAATCAGGAGTTTCTTGGGTCATGCAGGATTTTATAGAAGATTTATAAAGGATTTTTCTAAAATTGCTAAACCATTGAGCAACCTGTTGGTTGTTGATGTTCCTTTTGTCTTTGATTCTGATTGTCTGCATGCTTTTGAAAATCTGAAAGCAAACCTTACCTCTGCTCCCATTATAGTTCCCCCTAACTGGGATTTATCATTTGAATTAATGTGTGATGCTAGTGATTTTGCTATAGGAGCTGTTTTAGGACAGAAGCATGGTAAGCTTGTACATGTCATTTATTATGCCAGTCGTGTGTTAAATGATGCTCAAAAGAATTACACAACTACAGAAAAGGAATTATTAGCTGTTGTGTATGATGTTGATAAGTTTAGGTCCTATTTACTTGGTTCTAAGGTTATTGTTTATACTGACCATGCTGCTTTGAAGTACCTTCTAACCAAGCAGGATTCTAAACCAAGATTAATCAGATGGGTGTTGCTCCTTCAGGAGTTTGATATTGAGATAAAAGACAGGAAAGGGTCAGAAAATCAAGTAGCTGACCATCTCTCCAGAATTGAGCCTGAAACAGGAGTGCAACCACCCACAGCAGTAACTGAGACATTTTTGGATGAGCAATTGTTCCTCATTCAGCAAGCTCCATAGTTTGCAGACATTGCAAATTATAAGGCCATGAATTTTATCCCAAGGGAGTACAGTAGGCAACAAGTGAAGAAACTATTGACTGATGCAAAGTACTACATTTGGGAGGAACCATACCTTTTTAAAAGGTGTTCAGATGGAATTATCTGGAGGTGTGTCCCAGATGAAGAAAAACAGCAGATTCTTTGGCACTGTCATGGTTCTGAGTATGGAGGCCACTTTGGTGGTGAAAGAACAGCTACAAAGGTCCTTCAAAGTGGGTTTTACTGGCCGACTCTCTTCAGAGACTAAAGAGCATTTGTAAAGCACTGTGACAGATGTGAAAAAGCCACGAATCTCCCTGCCAACCATGAAATGCCACAGCAGGGGATTCTTGAGGTTGAGTTGTTTGATGTGTAGGGTATTGATTTCATGGGACCTTTCCCACCCTCACATTCAAACAACTATATTCTAGTGGCAGTCGACTATGTGTCCAAGTGGGTGGAAGTTGTGGCTTTGCCCACCAATGATGCCAAGGTGGTAATGAGCTTTCTTCAGAGATATATCTTCAGCCGGTTTGGTGTCCCAAGGACACTCATTAGTGATAGAGGAAGTCACTTCTGTAACAGATAGCTGGACTCTCTTCTGCATAGATATGGAGTCCGTCATAAAGTGGCAACCCCCTATCACCCTCAGACAAGTGGACAGGTTGAAGTTTCCAACAGGGAACTTAAGAGGATTCTAGAGAAGACCGTCAGTGTTTCAAGAAAGGACTGGTCAAGGAAGCTTGATGATGCTCTCTAGGCATACCGGACAGCGTACAAGACTCCTATTGGCATGTCCCCTTATCAGTTGGTCTATGGCTGATGACAAGTCATCTTAGCCTAGTTTTACTAGTCTTTTTCTTTGTTTTTATTAGGTTTTATGCACTTTCTTGCATTGTAAGTAAGTAATTTGAAGTGGAATTGCATGGTTTCTTAGAATCAATCAACCACCCTTTAATTGATACAAAATCATGAGGTTTAAGCTAAATTTAATTGATAATTAATTAATTTATAAACCTTGTAAATTTTGTGATACTTTGATTGGTTGATTTGATTACTTATAGGTGAAGAAAGAAGAAAATAAGAATAGCGTGGCTTAAGGAGCGTGTCCAAAGGAAGCAAAAAGCATGCCCAAGGGAAGAAAAAGCGTGGCAACATTGAGGAAGAAGGAAACTAAGTTGAGAAAGCAAACTGAGCTTCACAAAGAAAAATGGGAGAAAGCAAGGCACCAAGCTCAGTTCAATTAGTCAACTGAGCACTAAAGAAGGCAAGGAAACAACATGAAGCTCAGTTCACTAAGTGAGCTTTATCGGGGACTTCTCAAAATTAATTCAAGATGAAGTTCCAAGGGAGGAAGCCACCAAGTTTCGAACCAATGACTCAAGGGAGGCAAGGAACGCTCCTTGCAAGGAAAATCAAGAAGAATTAGCCAAAATGCTTCCTCCAAGGTTTGAACAAGGGATCTCTCACCACCAAGCTTGCAAGGAAAATAAGCCAAGATGCAGTCCAAGAGGATCGAACCAGGGAACTCCATGAAAAGCAAGGAAGGAGCGCCCAACCCTTCCAAGGAAATTAGCTTCAAATTTCCTCCACCAAGAGTTGAACTTGGGACCTTGAAGCCAAAAGCAAGGCGCCACAAATGGGGAGCTCAGTTGGTTTTCCCAACGGAGCGCTACTCTCCCCCATCTCCCCACATTTTAGCGCAACAAGAAGTGCACCAAGGGGCTGTGACGCGCACATTGACACGGCCAAGGATGCCATGATGCGCACAATATTGACACACCAAAGGCAAGCATAGAGCTCAGTTCACTTTTTCAACTGAGCTCTATTAAAAATCAACTCAACCAAGGCTAGACGCACCAAATTGGACACGGACAGCAACATTTGGGGGCTCAGTTTGGTATTTGAACTGAGCTTTCCCCTGGAAGGTGCATTTGGGCCAAAATTCACTAAAAATTCAATTTAATTCATTTCTTCACCAAATTTTAAAGCCCACCCAAATTTTTAGATCCAAATTAGGAAGTGTATAAATAGGTGTTAGTTTGATTTAGGAAAGGGACTTTTACATCTAGCAATTTTTTACTTTTCACTTTTGGCTTTCTTTTTTATTTCCATTTTTGTAATTTTGAGTTTTTACTATGAATTTGGGACCTCAGAGAATTGGGAAGGAGAATTGATCTCTCTTCTTCCTTGTTCTTGCTTGAGCACTCTTTACTTTTCATCTTGGATCTTGGGTGGAGAATTGAAGAACTTCTGTTTCAATTTTACCTTGATCTTGTTTACTTTCTGCATAATTCTAGAACTTAAATTTCAATTCTGTTTACTACTTCCATACTTCTATTTCTTCTGCAATTTACTTTTCTATTTTCATTTTGCAATTGTTCTTGTTGGATCAAGGAAGGATTTGAGATCTAGACTTGTTTTCTAGTCTCTTCCATTCCTGATATTTTCAACATTCTTTAAATTGCTGCAAATTAAGCATCAGTCATTTTCTGTTTTCATTCTTCAAACACTTTTGCTTTTCTGTTTGAGATCTATTGCAATTTAATTCATCTTTAGTTCTTCTGCTTGTTGCAATTTACTTCTACTTGTTTAAATTCTGCACTCCCAGCTCCCAATCCCCTTCTATAATTCAAGCAATTTACATTTCTTGCACTTCAAGATTCAGTCATTTACATTTCTTGCAATCTAAGTTTCTGCAATTTACATTACTTGCACTTTAAGATTCAGCACTTTTACTCCTTGTTCTCTTTAATTTACTGCAATTCTTCCCTCTCCCTTTATAATTTATGCAATTTAGTTTCTGCCAAATACAAACCACTCAACCAATACTTGATTCGCTTGACTAAATCAACCACTAAATTAAAATTGCTCAATCCTTCAATCCCTGTGGGATCGACCTCACTCATGTGAGTTATTATTACTTGATGCGACCCGGTACACTTGCCGGTGAGTTTTGTGTTGGATCGTTTTCCACACATCAATGGCAAAGCCTATCACTTGCCAGTCGAACTGGAGCATAAAGCTTACTGGGCGATCAGGTACCTGAACCTTAATTCAGAAGCTGCAGGAATTAAGCGAATGCTTCAGTTGAATGAGCTTGATGAATTCAGATACTCAGCCTATGAGAATGCCAAGCTCTATAAGGAGAGAACTAAGCTATTGCATGACAAGAAGATAGCCAGTCTTTGAGCCAGGACAGAGAGTGCTTCTATACAATTCAAGGCTCAAATTCTTTCCTGGAAAGCTGAAATCCCGGTGGTCAGGACCATTTGTGGTTACCAGAGCTTCACCGTACGGTCATGTGGAAATACAGGAAGAGAATTCTGACAGAAAGTTTACAGTGAATGGCCAGAGGCTGAAGCACTACCTTGGAGGCGAGATCGATCGCCAGAGGTCCACTCATCTGCTGAACGAGCAGAACTAACCGTCAAGCTAGTGACGTTAAAGAAGCGGTTATCGGGAAGCAACCCGATAATTTCATATCTTTAATTATTTTTCGTAGTAGTAGTTTTCTTACTTGTTTGGTTTTTATTAAATTCTTACTAATTTTCTGATCATGCAGCTATTCTATCACAAGAATCGAACACCTCAAGCTATTTAAAAAAAAAAAAGAAGAGCGCACACAATGCGCACGCGTCGCTGACGCATCCGCGTCAGATGGGTGTGTGTGAAAAAATAAATTTGACAGAGAGTTGCGAGGGAGTGGCGCTAGAATAGTGCCTTTGGCACAAAATTGTTCCACGCGATCGCGTCGATGACGCGCCCGCGTCATGTGGAAAAATGACCTCCCACGCGTCCGCGTCACTCACGTGAACGCGTGACCTGCAGAATCGACGTAAAAGAATGTTTGGACAGAGAGTTGTGCTGGATTGGGGCAAGAAGTGTGCTAAAAGCACAATTTTGGTCACACGAACGCGTACCCCACGCGTTCGCGTCAGTTGCACATATCGGCCATCCACGCAATCGCGTCCTCCACGCGTTCGCGCCACTTCAACAGCGCGCGATCGCGTGACTCACGCGTACGCATCGCCTGCGCCGCACACCTCCACCAGTTCGCCGCCAGTTTTTAATTTTTTTTTTCTCTCTCCCAAATCCTAAATCTCTCTTGTTCTTTTATCCTTTTATTCTTATTTCATTCTAATATTTGTTTCTTTTTATTTTCAGTTCTTCTTTGCTTGAGGACAAGCAAACCTTTAAGTTTGGTGTTGACGCTTCACTTATAGGTTTTCTGTTTAATTTTATGGCACTAAAGGAGGTGAATCATCTTCACAAAGGAGCACAACCTGAATAATAAATGACCGCTCGGATAACTAAGGTGGTTGAGTTCCTTTCATAATCCTTTATTCCTTCCCGCTTTTATTATATTATGTTCTAGTTTCCTGCTACTTTGTTTTGTTTATTGCATGATCCTTTATTAGTAGATTCATAGGTTCTAGTTTAATTTTTCTGTTAAGTGATTTAATTCTGAAAGATGTCTCATGTATTGCCGACTAAGCTTGAAATCAAAAAGAAAGAAGAATAGATGTAGTGCATGAGAATTTGAATTTAATTTTTAGAGTAGTCTCATTTACTTAGATGTGGTGGTATTTTCTGTGATTCTGAATGAATGTTTAAATAGTGCATATTTTTTTTAGTGAAGTTTATGAATGTTAAAATTGTTGGCTCTTGAAAGAATGATGAAAAAGAGAAATGTTATTGATAATCTGAAAAATCATAAAATTGATTCTTGAAGCAAGAAAAAGCAGTGAAAAACACAAAGCTTGCGGAAAAAAAAAAAGAAAAAGAAAAAGCAAGCAGAAAAAGCCAATAACCCTTTTAACTAAAAGGCAAGGGTAAAAAGGATCCAAGACTTTGAGCATTAATGGATAGGAGGGCCCAAAGGAATAAAATCCTGGCCTATGCGGCTAAATCAAGCTGTCCCTAACCATGTGCTTGTGGCGTGAAGGTGTCAAGTGAAAAGCTTGAGACTGAGCGGTTAAAGTCGTGATCCAAAGCAAAAAGAGTGTGCTTAAGAACTCTGAGCACCTCTAACTGGGGACTCTAGCAAAGCTGAGTCACAATCTAAAAAGGTTCACCCAGTTATGTGTCTGTGGCATTTATGTATCCGGTGGTAATACTGGAAAACAAAATGCTTAGGGTCATGGCCAAGACTCATAAAGTAGCTGTGTTCAAGAATCAACATACTGAACTAGGAGAATCAATAACACTATCTGGATTCTGAGTTCCTATGGATGCCAATCATTCTGAACTTCAAAGGATAAAGTGAGATGCCAAAACTATTCAGGATTGCAGTTGAAAACCCCACTATAAGAAGAGACATGAGCTTAATCGAACTCTCATTCTCATGCAAATTCACATCCTAAGCTTATATTAGTTTTTGGTTGCTTGAGGACAAGCAACAGTTTAAAGTTTGGTGTTGTGATGCGTGAGCATCTTTCCTATCTTTTCCTAGTGAATTTGCATCTAAATTGTTGAATTTAATTAAGAATTAATTATATTTTAGCCAGTATGGATGCTATTTTGAGTTTTGTGCAATACTGTTTATTTTAGGTAGCAATTGGCGGAATTTGATGGAGTTTCTGCAGAGAAAGAGAAGAAGCCAAGGAGATGACCAGCGAATACCGATGCAGACGCTTGGCTCACGCAACCGCGTGGAATGGAGGAAATCGCAATGACGCGATCGCGTGCCTGACGCAAACGCGTGGACTGGAATCTGCACAAATGACGCGAACGCATGGATGACGCGGACGCGTCACATGCGCCACGTGCAGAAAATGTAGAAAAACGCTGAGGGCGATTTCTGGGCTGTTTTGACCCAGTTCTTAGCCCAAAAATCACAGATTAAAAGCTGCAGAATGGACAAATCAAGTGGTCCCACCCATCAGCTGAAGACTTGTTAATTAATTCGAATTTAAATTCAAATCTTATTTTAGGAAAAGATATTATTTTAATTTTAATTTTAGAAATTTGATTTTTAAATTATTAGGATTAGTTATAAAAGGGATCCCAATAGGGTGGTTCCAGTAGAACATTCCACAACATTATTCCATACAAATTTACATTCCATATTCCATGAGCAACTAATCCTCCATTGTTAAGGTTAGGAGCTCTGTCTATTGTATGGATTGATAATATTATTTTTCTATTTTAATTCATGTTTTGATTTATATTTCAATAATTGTTTTCGTTCTTTATTTTATGAATTTGGGTGGAACGGAAGTATGACCCATGTTCTATTTGAGTTCTTGTATAACTTGGAAAAGCTCTTTACTTGAACAATAGCTTGAAAACATATTATCCTGAATTTCTAATTGTTTGTATTTAACGGGATACGTGACATATAATTCCTTTATTTTTGGATAATTAGGATTCTTGTGGCATATAAACTAGAATTCGATCATCACCCTCTAATTGGAATAATTGACCAAGGAATTGGCAGTTGATGAATTTTAGAGGAGACTAGGAAGGTCTAAGGAATTAGGGTCTAGTCACAAATAGTTTGCCATGAATTAAATCTTACATGATTAAAATTAGTTAATAAGAAAAGTCAATCCAGAAAATAGATAACTCTGAAGCCTTAACTGTTTTCTCCATATTTTATTCCTAACTTATTTATCTGCCTATCTTTAATATTTTTGCTATTATTTAATGTCTTTGAACTCTCAACACTATTTTCTATTTGTCTAACTAATCCTATCAAACGCTATTGTTGCTTAATCCATCAATCCTCGTGGGATCGACCCTTATTCACGTAAGGTATTACTTGCTACGACCCGGTGCACTTGCCGGTAAGTTAGTGGGTTACAAATACCGCACCATCTACCTCATTGTCACGTACTGTGTCAGCAATTTGCAAGAATTGTGCCAGAAACTCGGTAGGTTCTTCCTGTGGGAGACCGGAATACTGGCAATTTTGCTGCACCATGACAATGAGCTGAGGATTTATCTCAAAACTGCCTGTTTTGATGGGAGGTATACAGATACTACTCCCGTATGCAGCAGTAGTGGGATTAGCATATGATCCCAGAGTCCTTCTGGACTGTTCATTTCCACTTAGATTCATGATGGATAAAATGGAATTGATATGAATTGCAAAGAAAATATATTTTTGTTTTTATTTTATTGATGTAGAACAAACCAAATTATTAAGATAAATAAAAATAATAAGATAAAATAAAATAAAACAATTACAAATTAAAATGTAAATTTCGAAAACCTAGAGAAAAATAAATTTGAAAATGAAAATAATTGCTTAATTGAGAAGATTTGAAAAACTTTGGATATGATTTTTGAAAAAGATTTTGAATTTTGAAAATATTTGATTTTTAAGATAAAAATCTGAAATTTTTTTTAAAGTAATTTTCGAAAATTCAATTTAAAATAAAGAGAAAAGATATTTTTGAATTTAACGAGGAAAGAGAAAAAGAATAAAATGACACAAGACTTAAAATTTTTAGATCTAATGCTCCTTGTTTTTCGAAAGTTTTGGAGGGAAAACACCAAGGAACACCAAACTTAAAGATTTTAAGATCGAAACACAAAGAAGCCTCAAGAACACTTTGAAGACTCACAAGAACATAAAAAGAACACCAAACATAAAACTTTTAGAAAACAAAAAGTAATTTTTCGAAAATAATAAAAAAATAACAAGAGAACACCAAACTTAAAAGTTTGACATGAGATTTAATCAAAGAAAAATTATTTTGAAAAAGTTTTAAAAGGAAGATTCCCAATTACCAAGAACATAAGCACACCGCTCTAGCCAATTGAGCTATAAATTTAAAGTGTTTTAATAATTTTTTGTTTTTGAAAATTGATAAATTGAAAATGCACAAGAAAAACGAGAAAAGACACAGGACAGGAAAGACTAAAGATCAAACAAGAAAAATAGCAAGAACAACTTGAAAATCAAGAAAGAACAATGAACACAAATTCGAAAATTTAAGGAAAAATAAAAACGTACAATTGACACCAAATTTAAAATTTGAAACTAAACTCAAACAGAAAAACTCTAAAGATTAATAAAGAAAAATAATAAATTTTTGGAAAATTTTTGAAACGAAAATAAAAGACTCTGACCCAAAAGACAAAATTTTCCTAATCTAAGCAACAAGATGAAATGCCAGTTGTTCAAACTCGAAAATTCCCCGGCAACGGCACCAAAAACTTGGTGCGTGAATTGTAAATCACACTTTTCACATCTCGTACCACTAACCAGCAAGTGCACTGGGTCGTCCAAGTAATACCTTACGTGAGTAAGGGTCGATCCCACGGAGATTGTCGGCTTGAAGCAAGCTATGGTTATTTTGTAATTCTTAGTCAGGAAATCAATGATAAGAGTGATTATATTTATGAAGAGTAAAAAGCATAAATTAAATAGTACTTGTTATGCAGTAATGGAGAACATATTGAGGTTTTGGAGATGCTCTGTCTTCTGAATCTCTGCTTTCCTACTGTCTTCTTCTTCACGCACGCAGGTCTCCTTCCATGGCAAGCTGTATGTTGGTGGATCACCGTCGTCAATGGCTACCATCTGTCCTCTCAGTGAAAATGGTCCAAATGCGCTGTCACTGCATGGCTAATCATCTGTCGGTTCTCACTCATGTTGGAATAGGGTCCATTGATCCTTTTGCGTCTGTCACTACGCCCAACACTCGTGAGTTTGAAGCTCTTCACATTCATCCCTTCCCAGATCCTACTCGGAATACCACAGACAAGGTTTAGACTTTTCGGATCTCGGGAATGGCCACCAATAATTCTAGCCTATACCACGAAGACTCTGATCATGAACCAAGAGGCTAAGAGATACACACTCAAGCTAATGCAGATAGAACGGAGGTGGTTGTTAGGCACACGTTCATAGGTGAGAATGATGATGAGTGTCACGGATCATCACATTCATCAGGGTGAAGTGCGAGAGAATATCTTAGAATAGAAACCAGCGTGATTGAATGAAAAACAGTGGTGATTGCATTAATTCATCAAAACACAGCAGAGCTCCTCACCTCCAATCATGGAGTTTAGAGACTCATGCCATCAGAAATACAATATGAAACATGTAAAATGTCATGAGGTACAAAATAAATCTCTAAAAGTTGTTTAAATACTAAACTAGTAACCTAGGTTTACAGAAAATGAGTAAACTATGATAGATAGTGCAAAAATCCACTTCCGGGGCCCACTTGGTGTGTGCTGGGGCTGAGACTTGAACTTTACACGTGCCTAGGCTGTTTTAGGAGTTAAACGCCAGGTTGTAACCTGTTTCTAGCGTTTAACTCCAACTTGTAACCTGTTTCTGGCGTTTAACGCCAGAATAGGACAGAGAACTGGCGTTGAACGCCAGTTTGCATCATCTAAACTCGGGCAAAGTATGGACTATTATATATTGCTGGAAAGCCCTGGATGTCTACTTTCCAACGCAATTGAGAGCGCGCCATTTGGACTTCTGGAGCTCCAAAAAATCCACTTTGAGTGCAGGGAGGTCAGAATCCAACAGCATCTGTAGTCCTTTTTCAGCCTCTGAATCAGACTTTTGCTCAGGTCCCTCAATTTCAGCCAGAAAATACCTGAAATCACAGAAAAACACACAAACTCATAGTAAAGTCTAGAAATGTGATTTTTATTTAAAAACTAATAAAAATTCTAAAAACTAATCAAATTATACTAAAAACTATGTAAAAATAATGCCAAAAAGTGTATAAATTATCCGCTCATCACCCACGCACAGAAGGCCGAAAAAAAAATTTTTTAGGAAGGATCACGTGTGCGCGCACACACAGGTCTGTGTGCGCGCACAAAAGCGAAAAGGGCAGGGGTTCATGCGCACAGGCGGTTGACAAACCCCAATTTGACGGTTTGTTTTGTATTGATTTTTGGGGATTTTATCACCTTTTACCCATATTTATTCAAGAAATAGCATGGTTTTGTATATTCTCCTTTAATTATGCTTGAATGTGAAAACATGCTTTTTAGGACTCAAAATAGCTAAATTTAATTCACCTTGATTCTATTAGATACCTTGATATGTTTGTTAAGTGATTTAAGGTTTAGGAGGCAAAGATTGGATCAAGGGAATGAAGCTAGGGAGAACAACCCGAGGTCACACAAAGAGTGCGAAAAAGGCATGTGTGCGTACGCACAGGTACGTGCGGACGCACAGGTCACAGAAAACAGGGGAATGCGCATGCACAAAGCGTGTTGGCGCTGTGAACAATGGGCATAATAGCATGTGTGTGTACACACAACTGGGTGCGTACGCACAGGAAGTGAAAATTTGTTGTTGTGTGCGTGCACACAAGGCTGTGCGCACGCACATGCCCTGTTTTTTTCCAAAATGTTTCTTCAAAATTCTAAGGTACCAAGCCTTAGTTCAACCAAGATTCCACACCAAAACATGAAAGAACCCATAAATTCATGATCCAAACCAAAATTGCCATAACTAACTTAAAATTAAACTAATTCTAAGCTAACCAAGCATAACAAAAAGCAAACAAGTCAAAATATGTACACAAGAGAAAAGTTAGAACAATGTTACCAAGCACTTTTATTGAATGTCTTTAAGTTAGACAATTGGGAGAGCCTTTGCTATGGTGTCTTGTGCTTGACTTTCCCACCAATGCTAGAATATCCAATGTCCTCTAGGATCCAAAATCCTAACCACCAACAAAGACAATCAAAAAGTAAGCTATTTACATATTAACATATTTACAATAGCCAACAACAACACCATTGCAACTCCCCGGCAATGGCGCCAAATTCGACAATGAGAATTCTTGCATATAGTTTGGAATCAATCAAAAACAAGCATCAATTCGTTGGTAGCATAGTCCAAACCAACAACAAATTCTCACTATCAAATATTAAATTCAAAATATATAAACTGAGAGTATAGTATTTAATTCCCGGGTCGTCTTTCCTAGGAGTTGCAATGAAATATACAATTATTGGCTATGAAAGAGATCATGGGGAATTAGGAATGAAAGCAAGAGAGCAAGAAATGTAAATAGCAAGGAAGCAAATGATCATGCAAGAAATTGAGAGGAAAGCAATTAAAGCAATGAAAATGGAAATCAAATAGTAAAAAGGGTTCTTGGCAAGAAGTGGGTAATCTAGGTTTCCTATCCTAGTTATGGACCACAAACATGGCAATTGTGTAGAATCAATCCAAATTAGTCAATCTTCCTTGAGAATTAGTCAAAAGAGCATAATTGATCTCAATCCATAAGTCCTAGTCAACTCACTAATTACTTAGTCAAAGACTAGCGTCAATGAAAACCAAACCAATTAACTATTCTCACACAATGCAGAATAGACATCCACAACTCAATTCCACCCAAACATCCAATTTCTCAACCAAGAGTGTGAAAACTAAACGTGCAAGAAATTAAACATCAAAGCAATAAAAGTCAAAGCAATTAAATGCAAAGAAAGGAAACTTCAAATGAAAGAAAACATCTTGGCAAGTAATTGAGAGCTAAGGCTACCTATCCTAGCCATTGACCACAAACACATGATGATTATGAAGAGTTAATCCTACTTAGTCAACCTTACATTGATGATAAGTCAAATAGGCATAGTTAATTTCAATCCCTAAGTCCTATGTCAACACTTAGGGTCACATAGAGTCAAGGGAGACCAAATCAACAAACTACCCTAATATATCAAACAAGAATGGACATCATGACTCAATGGCCACCAAAGTCACCAATTTCAAGCCAAGAGTGAAGAAAAACTATGTAAAAACTAAGCCAAGCATTTTATCAAACACTTGGTGTGCATGAAAAAAAATAATGTTAAAATGCAATAAAATAAATTCTAAAACTACCAAAGCAAGAAAGTAACAATGACAACTAGGGAAAGCAATAAATGAACATAATACATGAATTTGCATTAATTGAAAGTAAAATGTAACAAGAGTGTCATAACATAAAAATGGCAAAAGAAAGGAAATTACAAGAGAAATAAAGAAGAGAAAGACAAGAAGAGCATGAAAACATAAAAGAAACTACATTAAAACAATAATTAAAGACAGAAATTAAAGAGAAATTAACTAAACCTAACCTAATTCTAGAGAGAGGAGGGAGCTTCTCTCTCTAGAAACTAAGAGAAAACATCTAAAATCTAACCCTAACTGCCCCCCTTTCATTCAGCTTCACTTTGGCCTCATAAAGCTTCAGAAATGAGTTGGACTGGGTCTTGGAGGCCCAAAAATCGCCTCCAGCGATTTGCAATTAATGAGCTAACGTAATTCGGGTCACGCGTACGCGTGGGTCACGCGTACGCGTCCCTATGCAAAAATCCATCCACGCGTACGTGTGGGTCAAGCGTACGCGTCGCTCGCAAATCCTTCTTATGCGTACGCACGGGTGCTGAAACTTCCAAACTCCATTTCTTCATGGTTTCTTCCCTTTTGCATGCTCTCTCCCTCACTTCTTCAACCCATACTTACCTTGGAAACCTGAAATCACTCAACAAATACATCAAGGCACCAAATGGGATTAAAGTGAATTAAAATTGACTAAATTAAGCACAAAAGAGCATGTTTTCACTTTCAAGCACAATTTAGGAAGAAATCTCAAAAGCATGCTATTTAGATTAATAAATGTGGATTTATGTGATGAAATCCACTCAAATCAAACCAAAATATATCGTAAAATATGCACTCATCAAAACTCTTGGGTTGGAAAACTCAAGTATTAATCTGTAATTGGAAATTGCTGGCTAACTCAGTTTTCACTAACTCTAATCCTTCCTTGTGAAGTGATTAGGACTTGTGAATTAAAGTTAATATTAGTTACTTGACTTTCCTTTATTAGTTAGAGGATAACTAAGTGAAAGCAACAACCTTTTACTATTATACTTGGGAAATTCAACAAAGATAGAAACTCCGATTAATATTTTCCTTGTCAAGGCCTTTTATTTCAACTATCTAATACCTCTTGTCATTATTAGCTGCTTTAATTGATCGCCATTTATTTTTCCCGTTCTCAACCTTAAAAATTTCTCGGAAAATTCCTTATCAATAATTTTCACTACTGTGTCAACTCTTTGGGAAACGACCTGGGAATTCTACTCCCAGTTAATCATTCTTAAATTGTGACATCTTCTAAATTGATAGTGAAAATTTCGTCGGTTAAGACTGTACTTACAACGCAGTTTTTACTGGAATTTCTTAACCGGTATTTTTTCACCCGTCAATTTTTGGCGCCATTGCCGGGGAGTTGCAACAGTGTACTAAATTATTGGTTGGTGTAAATATTTTTATATTTATATAATTGCATTTTTATTTTATTTTTATTTGCATGTTTTTTATTATTAGTAGTTTTATAGTTTAATTTTCTTAATATATTTTATTACCATGAGCTCTATGTTTCTTTCATTGAATAACGTGATCATTACCGGATTCGAGCTTAGCCGCATTTGATGCCGAAATCTAAAAAACCATTTCACGTATTAGGCGAGCTCGGCGTCAGTTAGCCTCTAAGGGTGGTGAAGGGGTTTCTACCAATTCACCAGTCTTGTCTGAGGGTGAATCTGAAGCGTCATTTGAGGAAGAAACTAGCTTTTCTTTTACTGTTTCTGTTGATTTAAGTGCAGGTAATATGGCGGAGCCTAGAAGGATTACTCTTCAGGAAGCAGGAGGTCCGGACTTTACACTGCAACCATATCAAGCACGTCATCCAAATTTGGCTGTGGATTTTGAACTGAAGACCGCTCTGATTAATTTACTGCCCAAGTTTCATGGCTTACCTACTCAAGAGCCTATCAAGCACCTTAGGGATTTTCAAACAGCCTGCTCAACTACTAGGCGGCATGGTGCTGATGAGGTTACTATATGGTTATATGCCTTCCCATTTTCTCTTGAGGGAAAGGCAAGGGAGTGGTTCTATACTCAACCTGAAGCGGTTGTTACTAATTGGGATCTGCCCAGAAGGGAATTCCTGGACAAGTTCTTTCCAGCTGAAGTTACAGATAGACTGAGGAAAGAAATCTCTTACATTATCCAAGGTAAATCAGAGACTCTTTACGAGTATTGAGTACGCTTCAGGAATCTCCTAGACTCATGTCTCCATCACAAGATCGACCAGTTGGTGTTGATTAGCTATTTCTGCCAAGGCATGGAGCCTCAAGACAAGACTATACTAGATGCTGCGAGTAATGGCTCCCTGACTAAGTACAAGACGGCGACAGAAGCGTGGCAACTGATCACCGATCTAGTTGAGTCTACCCAAAATGCAAGGCACAGGAACAACCATCCCAAGGAAATTACGGAGGTTTCCTCTAGTAGTGAGACTGCTGCTCTCACCAAGACTATAGAAAAGATGACCAATATACTGAAGCAACTCGAGCTCAATCAACAACAACCTCAGCCTCCTCCACAACAACAGTGTCAACAGTTGGTCCCTCAGAGAGTGTGTGGAATATGCGCTTGTTATTCTCATTACACTGATGAATGCCCACAACTCTAATAAGAAGACAACACCTTGGCTGCTACCAATACTTATTACAACCGTCCGAATCAAGGATACTATCAACAAGGCAGTAATTACAACCAAGGTGGTAACTACAATCAAGGTTGGCAAGACAACTCTAACCAAGGATGGAGAGACAATTCCAACCAATGGTGGAGAGACAATTCCAACCAAGGATAAAGGGACAACTACAATCAAGGAGGCAGAGACAATGACGAAAATTAGAGGTGAAACAACAACAACTATCAGCAGAACCGGTATCAACAGAACCCTCCATACCAACAGCAGAACCAAGGCCAAACTTACCGAGCACCTCACCAAAGGCAAGCCCAAGCACCTCAAAACAACCAAACACAAGCCCCTCAAATTACTTACCCCCTCCCTCCTCCAATGATGAGATGCTTCGCTCTATTGTACAAGGACAAAAAGACCTTTAGAATACACTTACCTCTAGCATAACCGGTCTTACCTCTACTTTACAAGCTCTCATATCCCGAATGGAACCACCCTCTACCCCCTACAGTCAACCTTCAAGCTCTAGTGCTCTTCCCTCTTAACCTTTACCCGACCCCAAAGGTGGTATCAATACCATTACTTTGAGGTCTAGAACCAAATTGCAAGAGAGGAGTCCCGAGGAGCTAAGCTCAAGAGAAGACATTCAAGTTGAAGATATTGTTGAGGTAGAAGATGTTGAAGAAGAGGATGAGGTACAAGATGCGGTTGATGCGAAAGCAACTCAACCAAGGAATGGAGTATGTAATGAAGATGATGCTGTAAGAGAAGCCATTCCCATTCCTTTTCCACACCTTGCTAGGAGGACCAAGAAGCAAGTGGAGCTAGACCCAAAGATGGTGGAGATCTTCAAAAAGGTTGAGGTAACTATTCCTCTTTTTGATGCTATTTGCCAAGTACTTAAATATGCTAAGTTTCTAAAAGATTTATGCATGAATAAAGATAAAATACATGATTTAGAAACCATTCCTTTAGGTAGCTCTATTTCTGCTTTAATGGGTGCTATACTGGAGAAATGTGGTGATCCGGTCCTTGCATGGTTACTTGTACTATAGAGGGTGTACAATTTTTTGACTGCATGTGTGATTTAGGTGCATGTGTTAGTATTATGCCATTATCTGTATATGATGCTTTGAGGCTCCCTCCGTTAAAAAGGTCGGCAGCACATTTTGTTTTGGCAGATAAGAGCATAATCTCAATGGTTGGCATTGCAGATGACGCCCTGGTGAGCATCAAGGGGTTGACATTCCCTATTGACTTCTATATTTTAGAGATGCCCCCTAGTGACTCAGGAAGACCTTCATCCATCTTGCTTGGAAAGGCCATTTTTGAAGACTTCGTGGTTCAAATTAGATGCCTTCTCGGGTACCTATTCATTTGAGATAGATGGCAGAGCCGTGAGCTTCAACCTAGATGAAGCTATGAAGCACCCACCGAAAGATCACTCCATCTTTCAGTGTGACATTATTGATGAGACAGTGGCTGAAGTTCTCCAAGAGGCAGTAGAAGAGATGAACATAGAGCAAGGTGCAAGTGTGGGGAAGCACTCTGAAGAGACTGAAGATACCTTGCTAACTCCAATGGTTCCAGATAATTAATAGCCAAGCCATGAGCTAAAAATGGAGGTGAAGCCCCTTCCACCCTACCTCAAGTATGCTTATCTTGAGCATAATCAGAAGCTCCCAGTTATTATTGCAAGGGAACTCACTTCCCAACAAGAGGAGTAGTTGCTTAGTGTGCTTAGAAGACACAAGAAAGCTATTGGGTAGAGTTTGGCAGACATATTAGGTATCAACCCTCAAGTCTGTGAGCACCACATATTTCTAGAGGAAGTAGCAAGGCCCATCCATCAACGTCAAAGGCAGTTGAACCCCACCATTTTAGATGTTGTCAAGAAGGAAGTGACCAGACTGCTTGAAGCCGACATCATCTATCCAATCTCGGATAGTGAATGGGTTAGCCCAGTACAGGTGGTTCCAAAGAAGTCTGGCATTACAACAGTGAAGAATGAGCATGGGGAACTCATGGCTACAAGAGTGCAGAACTCCTAGAGGATGTGCATTGACTATAGGCGACTGAACCAGGCTACTCGCAAGGATCACTACCCACTACCTTTTATCGATCAAATGCTTGATCTCTTGTCAGGTAAATCACACTACTGTTTTTTAGATGGTTACACTGGCTATTTTCAAATTCATATAGCTCCAGAAGATCAGGAGAAAACTACTTTTACATGCCCCTTTGGAACGTATGCGTATAAGAGAATGCCTTTTGGCTTATGTAATGCACCGGCTACGTTTCAAAGATGCATGATGAGTATTTTCTCAGATCTTCTTGAACACTGTATGGAAGTTTTCATGGATGACTTTAGTGTTTATGGTGATTCATTCGACCTTTGTTTGGATAATTTAGCTAGAGTATTAGAAAGGTGTGTTAGTTCAAACCTTGTGCTTAATTTTGAAAAATGTCATATTATGGTAAAACAAGGTATTATTCTAGGACATGTTTCTAATACTGGCATATCTGTAGATCCTGCAAAGGTAGATGTTATTTCTGGTTTACCTTACCCCTCCTCCATGAGGGAAGTCCGTTCATTTCTTGGTCATGCAGGTTTCTACCGATGATTTATTAAGGACTTCAGTAAGGTTGCACTGCCTTTGTTTTGACTGCTGCAGAAGGACGTAGAGTTCAAGTTGAATGAAGACTGTATGGAGGCATTTGATAAGCTGAAAATTTCCTTGACCCAAGATCCTATTGCGAGAGGGCCTGACTGGAGTAGGCCGTTTGAGATAATGTGTGACGCATCCAACTATGAGATAGGAGCGGCGCTAGCTCAGCTTGAAGGTAAGGACCCTTATATAATTGCTTATGCTTCTAAGACTTTAGATGGTGCTCAGTCTAATTATACTACCACTGGGAAAGAGCTTTTAGCTATTGTTTTTGCTTTGGATAAATTTCAAGCCTATTTACTTGGAACTAAGATGGTAGTATATTCAGACCATGCAGCTCTAAAATATTTATTAGCTAAAAAAGAGTCCAAACCAAGGTTAATCCGTTGGATATTGTTGCTGCAAGAGTTTGATTTAGAGATCAAAGATAGGAGTAGTTCCCAAAATTTAGTGGCGGATCACTTGAGTCGCCTAGAGCACATTAAAAGTGACTCCACTCCTATCAATGATGCTTTTTCACTTGATAGCTTGCACGCAATATCTGAGGTTGTTTCCCGGTATGCACCTATAGCTAATTATTTGGTTAGTCATACCTTTCCTCCTAATTTTTTTAATCACCAAAAGGACAAGCTTAAAAGCGAGTCCAAGTATTACATATGGGATGACCCATATTTATGGAGATGCGGTGCCGACCAAATAATCAAAAGGTGTGTGCCACAATCAGAATTTCAGTCAATTTTAGAAGCCTACCACTCTTCTGAGAGTGGTGGACACTTTGGTCCTCAATGAACTGCTAGAAAAATTTTAGACTATGGATTCTAGTGGCCCACACTTTTTAAGGATACAACTGCTTTCCGTGAATCTTGCCCCCTATGCCAAAGGTTTGGGAATATATCCAAGAGGGATGAGATGCCCCAACAACTTACGTTGTTCTGTGAAATTTTTTATGTTTGGGGTATTGACTTCATGGGTCCATTTTCAAACTCTAATGGTTTCTTATAAATATTGTTAGCTGTTAATTATCTTTCTAAATGGGTGGAAGCAATTTCTACCCGTACTGATGATGCTAACATTGTTGTTTCTTTTATTCGAAATAATATTATTTGTTGCTTTGGATCACCACGAGCAATCGTGAGTGATCAAAGCTCTCATTTTTGTAACAAGAGAATGACAGCTCTATTGAAGAAACATGGCATTATTCACAAAGTGGCGACGGCGCACCATCCCCAAACTAATGGACAAGCCGAGGTGTCTAACAGAGAGATAAAGCACATATTGGAGAAGATCGTCAAGCCTCATAGAAAAGAATGGAGTACTAGGCTTGCAAACGCGCTTTGGGCTTATCAGACAGCTTACAAGACACCCATCGGAATGAGTCCATTCCACCTAGTCTACGGGAAGGCTTGTCACCTCCCAGTGGAGGTGGAGCACAAAGCTTTCTGGGCAGTGAGGGAATGCAACTTAGGATTGGGGGGAGCCGGGGCAGAAAGGAAGCTGCAACTACAGGAATTGAAGTGCCTTCGGCTAGAAGCATATGAGAACTCAAGGCTCTACAAGGAGAGGGTGTAGGTTGTGCATGAGAAGAACATCAAGAGAAGATAGTTTAGACCTGGGGAGTTAGTCCTCCTTTATAACTCAAGGTTGAGGCTCATGCCAGGCAAGTTGAGAGCAAGGTGGAAAGGACCGTATAGGGTGGAAAAAGCTGAGTCGTATGGTGTCTTCCACCTAAGTCACCCTTCAAGCCCCACCTTCTTCAAGGTCCATGGCCACCGCTTGAAGCTATATCATGGTGAGAAGATGAAGAATAACAAGGTGCTAGAGATCTTCCTCTTGGCGGATCCAACAACAAAAGAAGACTGAGCTTGTGGACCGTTCAACTTGAGGACATTAAAGAAAAGTGCTAGATGGGAGACATCCCACCATGGTACGATCTTCCTTTTTTATTATTAGTTCTATTTTATTTTATCAGTGTTAAGTTTTGCATAATTACTTCTATTTTATATAAAAAAAAGGGGGGCAAACGACGCGCACGCGTCATGTGTGAATGCGCAACAATGAGAATATGAATAGAGAGTTGGGCGAGAGCTGTGCAGGAGGGGTGCCTAGCGCACAAGCAACCCCATGCGTACGCGTTCTTTACGCGTGCGCGTCACCTGCGGTTTTGCCCAGCCACGCGTAAGCGTCCTTGACGCGTACGCGTGTTCATACAAATCGGCATAAACAAGTCTTTTGAACAGAGAGTTATGATGGCATCGCGCGGGTAGTGTGCTAGAGGAACAATGAACGCATACGCATCGCTTTCATTTTTGGATATCCATGCGTGGGCGTGACAGACGCGCATGCGTCGTATGTGATTACAGCCCAGTACAAATTGAACAGAGAGTTGTGAGGCCATAGGGCTGAAACCGTGCGTCTGGCACAATTATGGTCACGCGTATGCGTGACTGACGCTTACGCATCGACTTCAACTTTTGCCCACCCACGCATATGCGTGGGCGACGCGTGCGCGTCATATGCGCCGCGTCACTTACTCAGCGCGCCGCCCAGATTTCAATTCCCTACTTCCTACTTCTTTCTTCTTCCCTTCTTCCACCACCACAGGCGGACCACCACCGGAGACCACTAACTTCGGCAGCTACAATTTTCTTTTCTTTTCTTCCTCCTTTCTTACTCTTCTCTCATTCTTACTCCCACTCAACATCCTATTTTCATCTTCTTCTTAAGGTTTCTTTTCTCCCTCTTCTCTACTCTTTCATTCTTCTTTTATTTATTACATTTGATTATTTTATTTATTTTTAATTTTCTATTAGCTTAGTTATTTATAATTTCTTTTTCATTCCTTTATCTTGCATTCTTATGTTGGTGTTGGAGCTTTATTTGGGTGCTTATTTTGCTATAATTTTGCTTGTGGATGTTATGTGGAATGCTTTGACAATTGACATTTTATTTTAGGTCTCATATTTTCTTAGATTAATTGCCTTATTTTCTATCTTTAAATTGCACACCAAGTATTTGTGAAAAGACTAACATGACATTTTGGATATTTATCTATTTTATTCTTACACTTTAATGCCCCTTTTTCACAACCCTTGATATCCATGTATGTTGAGTATATTAGTCATTAATTGTCAACATTCAAGTGCTCATTATTTTGTTACATGTGATAATTATTGTTGATATCGATGCTTGAGCTATGCTTCTCATGGCTATTACTTGCATGCTTTAAACCCTCTTGCATCTAGTTGTTATGATATGCCTTCATGATCTTATATTGATGTCCTATTTATATGTTGTAACTACCATGTATCTAAGCTATTATCTTTTTCTTTGGTATTTATTATCACTTGAACTTTCTTCCTTCTGGTTTTTAGCTATCCATATTTAACATTCTTCCTCTTTCTTCCTTCTTAAGGATGGGCACCAAGAAAGGAAAAGAGAAGGCTACTGACAAGACACCGGCACGGAAAGGCACTAAAAGAGCCCCAGCTAAGGCACAACCAACTACAAGCGTCAAGCCACCTACGAAGCGGGTGAAGAGGACAATCAAAGTTGATGAGGCGAAGAAGGCATTTCCTGCAAGGGACTCTGCATGGTTCACTAACCGTTACTGTGAGTAGATGTTCCCCATCCTAGCTGAGAGAAACTACAATAATGAGCATCTACTCATCCTTCCAACACATTTTGTTGATTTTGTGGAGCCCGCATTGAAAGGAGACAGTGGGGATTCTTGAAGAGGCAGCCGCGGGAGGCCAATCTATCTTGGGTAGTTGAATTATACTCCAACTTCCATTCGCCTACCCTGCAGTTTGTCTATGTTCACCAAAAGCAAGTCCCAGTTTCCAAAGGAGCCATTCAGAGAGTATTGGATCTTCCACGTAGCCCAGAGGGGTTGGACGCCTATCAAGAGGCCCAACTCAAGCACCAGACATACCAGTTTCACTGGGATAGCGTCCTTGGAGTTATAGCCCAACCTGGCAGCATTTAGATCTATGGACAATACCGGGCAAAACCCAAGAGTATCTCCGCCCAAGCACTTACCTTGGAGGCTCGCAGGTGGGCACAGATTATGTCCTACTACATCTTTCTGAGCACCCATAAGTCTACCTTCACTAATGACATGGCTGTTTTCATCTGGTGCATTCTTATAGAGCAACCTCTCAACCTACCCCGACTCATCCGGCAGGCCATGGGACACGTGTAGATTGTGGGCAACCTACCTTTCCCCGCACTGGTTACAAATTTGGTCTCTGTAGCCAGAGTCCCCTATCGGGCTGGGGATACGAAGGTCATGATCCCAAAGGATGATCAATATGTCCCGAATGGGAAGTATATCAGACCCCCAGTACCTTCTGCGAGCCAGTATGCAGGCCCGTCTTTAAACACTCCTTCTTCTTCTGCTCCACCATCATCCATACCTCCTGCACCATCCACCACTCAGATGTTCCTTCAGATCCTTCAGAGGTTAGACCGGCAAGACCGGCGGATGGAGCAAATAGAGCGCCGCAACAAGCGCCGATACACTTATCTGAAGGAGCTCATTGTCAGTACTCACCCACCTCCGGAAGAGAAAGATACCCCGGATTCCACTTCACACGCCATCACGAAGAGCCTTGATGAGCCAGACAGTGGACGCGATGCTCCTAGCCCCACTTTGTTCCTTACTGATGGCACGGAGGACCGTGCCAAGCCTTAAGTGTAGGGAGGTCAGTCCCTGACTTCCGGAGGTAATCTCTTTCTCTCTCAACACAAATTTTATTTTTCTTTTGTTAGATAGAATAGATTGCATGATAGTAGTTGCTTGCATGTATATTCTGCTTGGTTGAAGTAATGACTTTCTTTTCAAGACACTATTGTATAACATTTCAGTAATTCAAATTAAAATTTTTGTTAAACTTGTTTGAAGAATTTAATTCGGAACATGGTTTAGAGCTAAGGACACACAAGCTGTGAGATTTTGAGCTTAATTATATGGTTACATTATTTAACCATGATTTTTATTCTTGTGTGTTTTCTTCTCTATGATTGTAATCTTTGGTTTGTTCCATTCTATATGTCTATTATTTGGTGTATATTCATGCATACATATGATTGAGGTCATCATTTGATTATAGCTCACTTATCCCAAATAGCCTACCATTTCATTTACCTTTGTTTGCCACTTTGAGCCTTTTTAACCCTCTTTTTTTCTTTATATTACCACATTACTAGTCTCAAGTAGAAAAACAATTAATTGACCCATTTAAATCTTTGGTTAGCTTAAGATAGAGATTGTGTGTCAATTAAGTGTGGGAAAAGGTGAGAACTTTGGTTGATGAGAATGTGTATTGTTTTTATTGACAAATATTGAGAATTTGGGTGCTACTCATGTGAAATTATAAAAACCATATGCATTGATTTACTATGCTTTCATATATATATATATATAAAGAGAAAAAAAAGAGAAAATAAATGAATAGGGGAATAAAATCACCCCAATGTTAAGTTCAATAAAAAGATCAACGCATATGTGATGGAATTAAAATTGATACATGAGTATATGAAATATACAAAAGTGAGATTTTGGGTAGCTAAGCTTGATTTTAGAATTATATAGAGTGTGTGTGTGTGTGTTAGGTGAGAACTTGGGTTAGTCAAAGATTCAAATTATAGCTCACTTGGCCATACATATATCCTCACCCTTACCTTAGCCCCATTACAACCTTGAAAAGCCCCAATGATGTTTGCATTTGTACACTAAATATTTGTTGATTGGTTAAATGAAGAACAAAGTTTTAAAAAGCATGACTAGAAAAGACTAGAGTGGATTAACCCTAGACACTTGAGCGATTAGAGTGCATATACACCTCCAGTAAGGGTTCAATGCTTAATTCTGTGTTCCCAGCTTTTATGAGCTCTCTTCTTACAAGTTTACTTGTCTCTTATTGTGTGATTTGAATTACTGGAATCTGATTTATGTTTGTCTTAGAGAACTTGTTTACTTTTAACCAAGTAGGTAGAAACTTCTTAGCATATAGTTGCATTTGTATACACAGGTTGCATTGCATAAGTCTTATTTTTCCGCATTCATTCTTTTGGTCTCCTTGAGCTTAGCAAGAGGACATTGATGAGCGGATAATTTATACGCTTTTTGGCAATGTTTTTAGTATGTTTTTAGTATGATTTAGTTAGTTTTTATTATATTTTTATTAGTTTTTAAATAAAAATCATATTTCTGGACTTTACTATGAGTTTGTATGTTTTTCTGTAATTTCAGGTATTTTCTGGCTAAAATTGAGGGAGCTTAGCAAAAATCTGATTCAGGCTGAAAAAGGACTGCAGATGCTGTTGAATTCTGACCTCCCTGCACTCTAAATGGATTTTCTGGAGCTACAGAAGTTCAAATGGCGCGCTCTCAATTGTTTTGGAAAGTAGACATCCAGGGCTTTCCAACAATATATAATAATCCATACTTTGCTCAAGGATAGACGACGTAAACTGGCGTTAAACGCCAGTTCCATGTTGCAGTCTGGCGTTAAACGCCAGAAACAAGTTACAAGTTGGAGTTAAACGCCCAAAACAGGTTACAACCTGGCGTTTAACTCCAGAAACAGCCTAGGCACGTGTAAAGCTTAAGTCTCAGCCCCAGTACACACCAAGTGGACCCCAGAAGTGGATTTCTGCACTATCTATCTTAGTTTACTCATTTTCTGTAAACCTAGGTTACTAGTTTAGTATTTAAAGTAGGATTCAGGGATTGAATGACTGTGACGAGCTTCAAACTCACAAGGGTTAGGCGTAGTGACAGACGCAAAAGGATCAATAGATTCTATTCCAGCATGAGTGGGAACCGACAGATGATTAGCCATGCGGTGACAGCGCACCTGGACCTTTTTCACTGAGAGGACGGATGGTAGCCATTGACAATGGTGATCCACCAACACACAGCTTGCCATAGGAGGAACCTTGCGTGCGTGAAGAAGAGGACAGGGGGAAAGCAGAGATTCAGAAGACAAAGCATCTCCAAAGCTCCAACATATTCTCCATTACTGCAGAACAAGTATTTAATCCATGCTCTTTTATTCTTCGCAATTCATATTGATAATTATAATTGATTTCCTGACTAAGATTTACAAGATAACCATAGATTGCTTCAAACCAACAATCTCCGTGGGATCGACCCTTACTCACGTAAGGTATTACTTGGACGACCCAGTGCACTTGCTGGTTAGTTGTGCGAATTTGTGAGAAATAGTAATATTGACATTGACATACACAAATTCGTGCACCAAGTTTTTGGCGCCATTGCCGGGGATTGTTCGAGTTTGAACAACTGACGGTTCATTTTGTTGCTTAGATTAGGAAAAATTTTTCTTTTTTGTTTAGAGTCTTTTATTATTGTTTTTGGTTGAAATTTCTTTTTTTAATCCTTATTTTCTCTTTTTAAAATTTTTCGAAAATTCTATAAACTGAAAATTGAGTTTTTCTGTTTGAGTTTAGTTTCATGTTTTAAGTTTGGTGTCAATTGCATGTTTTTATTTTCTTTTAAATTTTTGAAATTGTGTTCATTGTTCTTTCTTAATCTTCAAGTTGTTCTTCTTTATTTTCCTTGTTTGATCTTTAGTTTTTCTTGTTTTGTGATTTTTCTTGTTTTTCTTGTGCATTTTCGAATTATTAGCATCTAAAAAAAAGGATTTATTTATACCTTGTTAAAACACTTTAAATTTATAGCTCAATTGGCTAGAGCGTGGTGCTTATGTTCTTGGTAATTGGCTATCCTCTTTTTAAAAACTTTTTCAAAAATAATTTTTCTTTGAATAAATCTTGTGCCAAACTTTAAGTTTGGTGTTTTCTTGTTGATTTTTCTTTAGTTTTCGAAAGTTTTATTTTGGTTTTCCAAAAATTTTAAGTTTGGTGTTCTATCTTCATGTTCTTGTTGTTCTTGTGAGTCTTCAAAGTGTTCTTGAGTCTTCCTTGTGTTTTGATCTTAAAATTTTTAAGTTTGGTGTTCCTTGGTATTTCCCTCCAAAATTTTCGAAAATAAGGAGCATTAGATCTAAAAATTTTAAGTTTTGTGTCTTTTTATTGTTTTTCTCTTTCCTCATTGAATTCAAAAATATCTTTTTCCTTTATTTTAATTGATTTTTCGAATTTTCCTTTTAAAAATTCAGATTTTATTTTAAAAATTTTTTATTTTATCTTATCTTAGTTTTAAAATTTCAAAATTCCAATCTGTTTCAAAAAAATCATATCTTTTTCACAATCTTATCTTATCTTATTTCAAATTTCAAATTTCAATTTTCAAATTTCAAATTTCAAATTTCAAATTTCAAAATTAATTTTCAAATTTAAAATTTAAATTTCAACACTTTTTAATTTAAATTCCTTATCTTCTCTTACCTAGCTTATCTTATCTTTTCTAATCTCAAATCTTAAAATCAAATCTTTTTTATATCTTTTCTTTTTTTATTTTATTTTATTTTCTTACAAGTATCTTTAACTTTAAGACATATCTTTTTCAAAACTTCCTAACCAATTTCTCTCTCTTCATTTTTTTGAAAATCCTCACCCACATTTTTTTTAAATATTTTTAATTAATTTAGTTTTCAATTTTCTTTTATTTCTTTTTCTTCTAATTTTCGAAAATATAGTAAATTTTTCAGTTATTTTATTTTATTTTAATTTCGGTTTTCAAAAAAAAAATTTGCAATCTGCATCATCTCCCTTTTTCCATCATGGATCTAAGTGGAAATGAACAGTCTAGAAGGACTCTGGGGTCATATGCTAACCCCACTACTGCTTTATATGGGAGCAGTATCTGTATACCCTCCATTGGAGTCAGTAGCTTTGAGTTGAATCCTCAGCTCATTATCATGGTGCAGCAAAGTTGCCAGTATTTCGGTCTTCCACAGGAAGAACCTACAGAGTTTCTGGCACAATTTTTACAAATTGCTGACACAGTACATAATAAGGAAGTAGATCAGGATGTCTACAGATTATTACTGTTTCCATTTGCTGTAAAAGACCAAGCTAAGAGGTGGTTAAATAACCAACCTAAGGCTAGCATAAGGACATGGAAACAGCTGTCAGAAAAATTTCTAAATCAATACTTCCCTCCAAAACGGATGACACAGCTAAGGCTGGACATCCAAGGCTTTAAACAAGGAGATAATGAATCTCTTTATGATGCCTGGGAGAGATACAGAGAGATGCTAAGAAAATGCCCCTCTGAAATGTTTTCAGAATGGGTGCAGTTAGACATCTTCTATTATGGGCTTATAGAGAGAGCTCAAATTTCTCTAGATCACTCAGCTGGTGGATCTATACACATGAGAAAGACAATTGAAGAGGCTCAAGAGCTTATTGATACAGTTGCCAGAAATCAGCATCTGTACCTAAATAGTGAATCTTCCATGAAAGAAGAGGCTAAAACAGTAACTGCTGAACTCAGTCCTGCAGAACAAATTACTGAATTCAATCAGCAATTAGACTTTCTAACAAAACAGCTGGCCGAATTCAAGGAGATACTACAAGACACAAGAATGGCTAATATAAATATGGAGGTACAGTTGAAGTAAACAGAACAACAGTTATCAAAACAAATAACAGAAGAGTGCCAAGCAGTTCAATTAAGAAGTGAAAAAACATTAAATACCTCACTTCAAGGTAGCAGGAAGCCAAGAAAAGAACAAACTATTATTCAAAATCCATCTGAGGACAGTAAGAGCCCAGAGAGGAATAACTCTGGCGTTCAAACGCCAGAAAGAAGCAAGGAGTTGGCGTCAAACGCCCAATGGAAGCTCAGTTCTGGCGTTCAAACGTCAGGAACAAGTAAGGAGTTGGTGTCCAACACCACTCAAGCTTCTAACCCTGGCATTCAAATGCCAGTGAGGGATCAGACACACACAAGTGCTGATAACAACCCCTCTAAAAAGGCTTCTCTGAGGATGAGTTTAAGTTGAATGCTGTCAAAGCCATGCAGCATCCAGACACACCAAAAGACTGCATGAAAGTTGATCTCATTAACTCTTTGGTAGAGGAGGTCAACATGGCTGAGAGTCTCGAATCAGAGCTGGAAGGCATCTTTAAAGATGTTCAGCCTGATTTGAAGGGTTCAGAGGAATTAAAAGAGCCTCTGAGACTTCCTCAGGAAGAGGATAAACCTCCTAAACCCTAGCTCAAGCCATTACCACCATCCCTGAAATATGCATTTCTGGGAGAAGGTGACACTTTTCCAGTGATCATAAGCTCTGCTTTAAATCCATTGGAAGAGGCGGCTAAATCCAGCCATGAAGGAAGTGGTGCAGAAAAAGGTCACCAAATTACTGGAGGCTGGGATTATTTATCCTATTTCTAATAGCCCCTGGGTGAGCCCTGTTCAAGTTGTTCCCAAGAAGGGAGGCATGACAGTGGTTCATAATGAAAAAATGAACTGGTTCCTACAAGAACAGTTACAGAGTGGCGCATGTGTATTGACTACAGAAGGCTCAATACTGCCACCAGAAAGGATCATTTTCCTTTACCATTCATAGACCAGATGCTAGAAAGACTAGCAGGTCATGATTATTACTGCTTTTTGGATGGCTATTCAGGCTACAACCAAATTGCAGTAGATCCCCAGGATCAAGAGAAAACAGCATTCACATGTCCATCTGGAGTGTTTGCTTACAGAAGGATGCCATTTGGGCTGTGTAATGCGCCTGCAACCTTTCAGAGATGCATGCTCTCTATTTTCTCTGATATGGTGGAAAAATTTCTGGAAGTCTTCATGGATGACTTCTCAGTATATGGAGACTCATTCAGCTCCTGTCTTGATCACCTGACTCTGGTTCTGAAAAGATGCCAAGAGACTAACCTGGTTTTAAACTGGGAGAAATGTCACTTTATGGTGACTGAAGGGATTGTCCTTGGGCATAAGATTTCGAACAAAGAAATATAGGTGGATCAAGCTAAAGTAGAGGTAATTGAAAAATTACAACCACCTGCCAATGTTAAGGCAATCAGAAGCTTTCTGGGGCATGCAGGATTCTATAGGAGGTTTATAAAGGATTTTTCTAAAATTGCAAAACCTCTGAGCAATCTGCTAGCTGCTGACACGCCATTTGTGTTTGACACAGAGTGTCTGCAGGCGTTTGAAACTCTAAAAGCTAAGCTGGTCACAGCACCAGTTATTTATGCACCAGACTGGACATTACCATTCAAATTAATGTGTGATGCCAATGATCATGCCATTGGTGCAGTATTGGGGCAGAGGCATAACAAGCTTCTGCATGTCAATTATTATGCTAGCCGTGTTTTAAATGATGCCCAGAAAAATTACACAACCACAGAAAAAGAATTGCTTGCAGTGGTTTATGCCATTGATAAGTTTAGATCATACTTAGTAGGATCAAAAGTGATTGTGTACACTGACCATGCTGCTCTTAAATATCTACTCATAAAGCAGGATTCAAAACCCAAGCTCATAAGATGAGTGTTGCTTCTGCAAGAGTTTGATATAGAAATAAGAGACAGAAAAGGGACAGAGAACCAAGTGGCTGATCATCTATCCCGGATAAAACCAGTAGAAGGGGAGTTTCCCCCCTCTATTGAGATCTCTGAGACCTTTCCAGATGAGCATTTGTTTGCCATTCAGGAAACACCATGGTTTGCAGACATTGCAAACTATAAAGCTGTAAGGTTCATACCCAAGGAGTACAGCAGACAACAAAAGAAAAAATTAATTACTGATGCAAATAATTACTGATGCAAAGTACTATTTGTGGGATGAACCCAATCTCTTTAAGAGATGTGCAGATAGAATAATACGTAGGTGTGTGCCTAGAGAAGAAGCATAGAGGATCTTATGGCATTGCCATGGATCACAATATGGAGGCCATTTCGGAGGTGAGCGAACAGCCACCAAGGTCCTCCAATGTGGCTTCTACTGGCCTACACTCTATAGGGATTCCCGAGAGTTTGTACATAACTGTGACAGTTGCCAAAGAGCTGGTAATCTGCCTCATGGTTACGCCATACCTCAACAGGAAATCTTAGAGATTGAGTTGTTTGATGTATGGGAATTGACTTCATGGGACCTTTCCCACCATCATACTCAAACACTTATATTCTGGTGGCAGTCGACTATGTATCAAAATGGGTAGAGGCCGTTGCCACACCCACCAATGATACTAAAACAGTGCTGAAGTTCCTCCAGAAACATATCTTCAGCAGGTTTGGTGTCCTTAGAGTACTAATCAGTGATGGGGGCACTCACTTCTGCAACAAACAGCTTTACTCTGCCATGGTCTGGTATGGGATTCGCCACAAGGTGGCGACTCTATATCATCCACAGACAAATGGGCAAGCTGAAGTTTCTAACAGAGAACTAAAAAGAATCCTGGAACGGACTGTAAGTACCCGTAGAAAGGATTGGGCAAGAAGCTTGGATGATGCTCTGTGGGCTTACAGAACAGCATTCAAGACTCCTATAGGAACCTCTCCATACCAGCTTGTGTATGGTAAGGCCTGTCATCTGCCCGTGGAACTGGAACATAAGGCCTACTGGGCAACCAGATTCCTAAACTTTGATGCCAAATTAGCTGGAGAAAAAAGATTGCTCCAGCTGAATGAACTAGAGGAATTCAGATTCACTGCTTTCGAAAATGCCAACCTTTACAAAGAGAAAGCAAAAAGATGGCATGACAGAAAGTTGTCATCTAGAGTCTTTGAACCAGGACAGAAAGTTCTGTTGTTTAACTCTAGGCTCAGGCTATTCCCTGGGAAACTGAAATCCTGGTGGAGGGGACCATATGTGATTACAAGTGTGTCACCATATGGCTATGTGGAGCTTTAAGACATTGATTCTGATAAGAAGTTCATTGTTAATGGACAGAGAATCAAGCATTATCTTGAAGGCAATGTTGAGCAAGAGTTCTCAAGGCTGAGGCTAGATTAAAAGCTCAGCAAGGTCCAGCTAAAGACAAATAAAGAAGCGCTTATTGGGAGGCAACCCAATGTTATTTAACTATATCTCTTTATTTTCTATTGCTATTTTATGTTTTCCTTAGGTTGATGATCATGTGAAGTCACAAAAACAACTGAAAAATCAAAAACAGAATGAAAAATAGCATTAAAAATAGCACACCCTGGAGGAGGAATAGTCTGGCGTTTAAACGCCAGAAACAAGCATCTGTCTGGCGTTTAACGCCAGAAACAGGCACCAAGCTGGCGTTTAACGCCAGAAGCAAGCATCTACCTGGCGTTAAACGCCAGAAACAAGCTACATTTGGGCGTTTAATGCTAGAAACAGGCAGCAGTCTGGCGTTAAACGCCAGGATTGCACAGTAAGGGCGTTTTACACACCTAATTGGAGCAGGGATGTTAAGTCCTTAACCCCACTGGATCTGTGGACCCCACAAGATCCCCACCTCTTCTTCTCTCCTTATTACACCTTTCCATAACACTCTTCTCCAAATTAACCTCCACCAATCACTTCCATTACTCCTCCAAAACCATCATACAACCCACCTACACCCACCCACTCAAATTCAAACCACTCACACCTCTCCATCTCATCTATTTTCTTCTTCTTCTACTACTTTCTTTCTTTTGCCCGAGGACGAGCATACATTTTAATTTTGGTGTGGAAAAAGCAGTGCTTTTTTTTATTTTTCCATAACCACTAATGCCTCAAGGGATGCACTTCCCTCCACAAAATTATTGGGAGCAAATCAACACTTCCCTAGGAGAATTAAGTTCCAACATGGGACAACTAAGGGTGGAGCACCAAGAGCACTCCATCATCCTCCATGAAACTAGAAAAGATCAAAGAGCTATGAGGGAGGAGCAACAAAGACAAGGAAGAGACATAGAGAGAAATGTTATTTGATAATCTGTAAAATCATAAAAATGATTCTTGAAGCAAGAAAAAGCAGTGAATACAAAAGCTTGCAGGAAAAAAAATAGCGAAAATGAAAGGAAAAAAAAAAGAGAAAAAGCAAGCAGAAAAAGCCAATAGCCCTTAAAACCAAAAGGCAAGGGTAATAAAAAGGATCCAAGGCTTTGAGCATCAGTGGATAGGAGGGCCTAAAGGAATAAAATCCTGGCCTAAGCGGCTAAACCAAGCTTTCCCTAACCATGTGCTTGTGGCGTGAAGGTGTCAAGTGAAAACTTGAGACTGAGCGGTTAAAGTCGAGATCCAAAGAAAAAAGAAGAGTGTGCTTAAGAATCTTGGACACCTCTAATTGGGGACTCTAGCAAAGCTGAGTCACAATCTGAAAAGGTTCGCCCAGTCATGTGTCTGTGGCATTTATGTATCCGGTGGTAATACTGGAAAACAAAGTGCTTAGGGCCACGGCCAAGACTCATAAAGTAGCTGTGTTCAAGAATCAACATACTGAACTAGGAAAGTCAATAACGCTATCTGAATTCTAAGTTCCTATAGATGCCAATCATTCTGAACTTCAAAGGATGAAGTGAGATGCCAAAACTGTTCAGAAGCAAAAAGCTAATAGCCCCGCTCATCTAATTAATACTGATCTTCATAGATGTTTTTGGAATTCATTTTATATTCTCTTCTTTTTATCCTATTTGCTTTTCAGTTGCTTGGGGACAAGCAACAATTTAAGTTTGGTGTTGTGATGAGCGGATAATTTATACGCTTTTTGGCATTGTTTAGTATATTTTTAGTATGATTTAGTTAGTTTTTATTATATTTTTATTAGTTTTTAAATAAAAATCATATTTCTGGACTTTAATATGAGTTTGTGTGTTTTTCTATAATTTCAGGTATTTTCTGGCTGAAATTGAGGGAGCTGAGCAAAAATCTGATTCAGGCTGAAAAAGGACTGCAGATGCTGTTGGATTCTGACCTGCCTGCACTCGAAATGGATTTTCTGGAGCTACAGGAGTCCAAATGGCGCGCTCTCAATTGCTTTGGAAAGTAGACATCCAGGGCTTTCCGGCAATATATAATAGTCCATACTTTGCTCAAGGATAGATGACGTAAACTGGCATTCAACGCCAGCTCCATGTTGCAGTCTGGCGTTAAACGCCAGAATCAAGTTACAAGTTGGAGTTAAACGCCCAAAACAGGTTACAACCTGGCGTTTAACTCCAGAAACAGCCTAGGCACGTGTAAAGCTTAAGTCTCAGCCCCAGCACACACCAAATGGGCCCCAGAAGTGGATTTCTGCACTATCTATCTTAGTTTACTCATTTTCTGTAAACCTAGGTTACTAGTTTAGTATTTAAACAACTTTTAGAGATTTATTTTGTACCTCGTGACATTTTTAGATCTGAACTTTGTACTCTTTGACAGCATGAGTCTCTAAACTCCATTGTCGGGGGTGAGGAGCTCTGCTGTGTCTCGATGAATTAATGCAATTATTTCTGTTTTCTATTCAAACACGCTTGTTTCTATCTAAGATGTTTATTCGCACTTCAATATGATGGATGTGATGATCCGTGACACTCATCATCATCCTCAACCTATGAATGTGTGCCTGACAACCACCTCCGTTCTACCTTCGATTGAATGAATATCTCTTGGATTCCTTAATCAGAATCTTCGTGGTATAAGCTAGAATCCATTGGCAGCATTCCTGAGAATCCGGAAAGTCTAAACCTTGTCTGTGGTATTCCGAGTAGGATTCAGGGATTGAATGACTGTGATGAGCTTCAAACTCACAAGGGTTGGGCGTAGTGACAGACGCAAAAGGATCAATAGATCCTATTCCAGCATGAGTGGGAACCGACAGATGATTAGCCGTGCGGTGACAGCACACCTGGACCTTTTTCACTGAGAGGACGGATGGTAGCCATTGACAACGGTGATCCACCAACACACAGCTTTCCATAGGAGGAACCTTGCGTGCGTGAAGAAGAGGACAGGGGGAAAGCAGAGATTCAGAAGACAAAGCATCTCCAAAGCTCCAACATATTTTCCATTACTGCAGAACAAGTATTTAATCCATGCTCTTTTATTCTTCGCTATTCATATTGATAATTATAATTGATTTCCTGACTAAGATTTACAAGATAACCATAGATTGCTTCAAACCAACAATCTCCGTGGGATCGACCCTTACTCACGTAAGGTATTACTTGGACGATCCAGTGCACTTGCTGGTTAGTTGTGCGAATTTGTGAGAAATAGTAATATTGACATTGACATACACAAATTCGTGCACCAGACATGCTAATGTTTAAGTGAGGGGAGATTGATAAACTACTATTTTATAGTTTATCTTGTACCAAATTGAGTGGTTTTTATCAGTTCTTCACACACTTATTCATACAAATTGCATGGTTTTACATTTCCTTCCTAATTTTGTTCCATGATTGAAAACTTGCTTCCTAAGCCTTTAAATTGTCAATTTTTAATTCTCCTTTATACCATTCGATACCGTAATCTGTGTGTTAAGTATTTTCAGGATTTATAGGGCAGGAATGGCTTAGAGGATGGAAACAAAAGCGGAAGGAACACAAGAAACAAAGGAGCTGACCAGCGAGGATCGACGCGCACGCATGGCTTACGCGTGCGCGTGACTTGGAGCATTTCACAGCAACGCGTACATGTGACTGACGCGTACGCGTGACCAGCGAAGTCGCACAGCGACGTGTACGCGTGACTGACACGTACGCATGACAAGCGCAGAAGACCAGCGACGCGTACACGTGACCGACGCGTATGCGTGACCGACGCGTACGCATTCCAGAGCGACGTGCTGCATTAATCAGAACTCGCAAGGGGCGATTTTGGGCTGGTTTTGGACCCAGTTTTTGGCCCAAAAACACAGACTAGAATCAGGGGACAAGGAGAGACTCAACACACATTCACTTTCACTTTAGTCTAGTTTTAGTTTTGGAATTCGAGAGAAAAAAATGCTACTTCTTCTAGGGTTCTTCGCATTCTTAGATTTTTAGTTTTTATGCTTTTGGATTGGAGATTGAGAGAGCTACTTCTACCTTCGATTGAAGTTTTCAACATTATAGTTTGCCTTTCTATCACTATATTCTTTTGTTTTCCATTTAATTTGCTCGTGGTCATATATGGATATTGTTGATTTTGGGATTTATTAATGCAATGAACAATTTTCACATTTAATTTCATTTCATGTTTGATTTCCTTCGATTAATTATCAGCTTCAAAATTTTCTTTTATTAATTTATTTTAATTACCATGTCTTTCATCTACTCCCTTCACATATTTGTGAAAATGGCATTCATGCTAATGGAGTAGAGCTCCCAACTTGACTTTGGATTTGATTAATAGGAAACTCTTGGGTTCAAAAACTCGAGTATTAATCCGTAATTGAAAATTGCTGGCTAACTCAGTTTTCACTAACTTTAATCCTTCCTTGTGAAGCGATTAGGACTTGTGAATTAGAGTTAGTATTAGTTACTTGACTTTCCTTTATTAGTTAGAGGATAACTAAGTGAAAGCAACAACCTTTTACCATTATACTTGGGGAATTCAACAAGGATAGAAACTCCGATTAATCTTCCCCTTGTCAAGGCCTTTTATTTCAACTATCTAATACCTCTTGTCATTATTTGCTGCTTTAATTGATCGTCATTTATTTTTCCCGTTCTCAACCTTAAAAATTTCTCGGAAAATTTCTGATCAATAATTTACACTGCTGTGTCAACTCTTTGGGAAACGACCTGGAAATTCTACTCCCAGTTAATCATTCTTAAATTGTGACATCTTCTAAATTGATAATGAAAATTTCCTTGGTTAAGACTGTGCTTACAACGCAGTTTTTACTGGAATTTCTTAACCGGCATTTTTTCATCCATCACCCAACCGCGAGTGATGCGATATTCTATTACGCTTTTGTTTTGCTTATCCTTCAAAGCTCTTAGTTATAATTTTTTGCAATTGTACTTATATACGTCTTTTGTTTTAGAGGTCGTAATACCTCGCTATCTCCGATTTATGACTTAAACGTAAAGTCCTATGTGGTAGGGGTTAATTCTTAACTCTTTTGTTAGTAAAGTAGAACTGCTATTGATTATTGTGCTTGTAACTTTTACAATTCTTATTCTAAATACTTGAGTTCACAAATTTTTCTTAAATACTGTATAATATTTATTACCAATTCTAAATACTTTTACAATTCTTAAATACTGTATAACAAAGCTACTTGAATAATATAATTTTTTTGTTCAAGGTAATATTATATGATGTTTAATTTTACATCATTCAAAATAAAATGATGTATTAATATAAAATCTTATTTTGTGTACATACAAAATATGCCAATAAATTATCCACCCATATATAATAATATTAAAATACAAAATATAATTTAAAAATATTTTAAATAATATATGTATTTATGTCCAACTACATAATATTTGATTTAGTAGCTACTTTTTTATGTGCATATAATATTTTTGGTATTAATAATTAGGGTGCTCACCAATCAAATTGGATATGGCCAGAATCTCAATTCGATTCGTACTAAAATCATCGGATCAAATTCAATACCCGAATTTTTTGCTGCAGATCCAATCCACACATGTGGATCGGATCGGATATATCAGGTTAAATAATAAAAAAAACAAAAAGTAGAAAATATACCTAAAAATTCAAAAAACTAAAAAAAATCAAACTTTTTTCTTAAAACAAGAACCAAAGCCAAAATTCAAAGAGAACTAAAAATTTCATAGTTAATAATAGCACCAAATTTAAAATAACAATAGTCATATAGATCTTTTGTAATAATAGTACCAAAGAAAATTAATACCTAATAGTATCTAAATTCACCTAATTGTATTTAAATTTAAAATAAAAAATTAATCCAGATGCAGAAGGAAAGCCAGAAGCTAGAAGTTAGAAGTAGAACAACAAGGAGACGAGGAAGAACGCTGGAACAAAAGCGAAGAATAGAGGTTGAAGTCAGAAGTAGAACGACGAAGAAGCAAGGAAGAACAAGCGGTGAGGCCGAGAGACGAGCGACGAGCAGCAATGGCAAGCAAAGAGCAGAGGACTATTGTTACAAAGGAGTGATGTGACTGAGGGAGAGAGGAATTGGTGATGTTGGTGGTGCAAATGAGTGATGTGATTGAGGGCACATAGGACAGGGCTAGCGGCGCAGAGGTCACCTCTGAGAGGACAAACGCAATATGGATTGAACAGAGAACTAGTGACAAATAGTCTCCGACGAGCAGTCTCTAGTGGTGGTTAGTGAGAGAGATCTCAAAGAAGAGGAAGTGTGGTGAGTGGGTGTGAGCGAGAAAGAGAAGCGCCAAAACTGGAAGGGAAGAAATTTGGTTTTGTTTGATTTGAGAAACTAACACATACATATTATTTAATTATTAATGTGCAAATCTATAGATTAGATACACACATATATATTATTTAATTATTAATATGTGGATCTGTAGATCAGGTCTGTGGGCATTTACATGAAATTTGCAATTCAATTTTATTAGTGTGTGGATCGGATCTCTATCCACAACTTTTGAATCAGATTCGTATGAATGCTGTGAATCTGTTGATTATATCCAATCCATATTCACTCCTATAATATATAAAAAATGGATATTGTCCTTTTATTTTAATAATGTCACTTATTTTATTTTATAAATTTATACAAAATATAATGTAAATAAATTATATATAATTATATATAGAGTGACATTATCAAAAATAGGAGTTACAATATTTTTTTTAGCATATATTCATGAAATTTATAATTATAAAGCTATTTAAAATCACTGGCATTTATGTTTGTAAAATATAATTGAAACTTTGTTGAGAGGAAGTGTTTTTATCCTATGATATCTTATATTTGAATGTTCAAAAGAAAAACATTGTTCATTATGTTATATTGTTTTTTTATTTTGGAATTCCTTTTATTATTTCCCTACTTTTTAATTAAATATCTACATGTTTTTTACCGTTTACAATTAT
>NC_029794.2:60606984-60609651 GCF_000816755.2 Arachis ipaensis
CATATTTCGTATTTCAAATTTATAATAGTATTTTATATTCATGTACCATGTATAATATAATACTCTAACAAAAACGTGCAAATTTGACGGTAGCAAGTAGGTCGCCATGGTTGACTAGTAAAACTACACCTCTCTTTGAAGTGGAAACTTGGCTGCTATTATAATTTATAAGGGTCCAATACAGAGTCCCAAAAAACCAGTATTTGTTCATAGCAAACCTACAAAAATGGATACCCAAGTAGCGCCATTTTTCCTTCTCCTCCTCCTTCTCTTCACCATTTTGGTATCTGGTACTGAATCAGCATCGTGCCCGTTTAATCTCAACTACGTTGACACCTTATCATGGGACACATCAACATGCAGAGACCCAATCGACACACAACACTGCTGCCAAACCCTGTTGAGTCTTATCGGCATTGGACTCTCTCAGCACCTCAAACAAACCTCCCAGTTCCAACTCCAGGATAACAATACTTCCGCATCTTGCTTATCTGAATTCAGGTCAGGGACGAACTTTTTTATGAATATTAGAAATTATGTATGATTAGCTCGGTCATAAAAATAATTTTGTTGAGTTTGATGTTAATAACAAAATTATTAATTTTTTTGGGTGATCTCACTGTTTCAGATCCAAGCTTTCACCCTTGTTGCTGAACACATCTATGGTGTCCACATGCTTCCAGAACTCGGATTTCGTCTCGAATTCTTCGAGTTGTGCCGGGATTGAGAACATCCAAGATTGGAGGCAGAAGGTGGGGTTAATCTCCCCACTGGACACTTCTTGCAGTGGCGACATGAATGGCCAAACGCAGTGCAGCATTTGCACGGACGCGGGATTCAAGGTCACTGCAGACTTGAACCAAAAGGACCCAAATTCGACCAAATGCTTCTACTTCACAATCTTGTATGCTGCTGGTGTTGTTAACCAGTTTGGTCCAAGCAATTTGGGCACGGCTTCTTGCATTCTGGGCTTGCCGCTGTCCACGAAGAAAGGGTCGTGGAACAAGGAACAAGTTTTGAAATTGGTTTTTGGGATATTGGGTGCTCTTGGTGGTGTTATTCTCACTTCGGTTCTGATTGTTTTGTTTAGAAAGTGGGATAGGAGGAGGAGGGAGAACCTTTATCACAGGTCAATCGAAAACAGCGTTAGGAACAGCGTTTTGCCCAATGCGGGGGCGAAATGGTTTCATATTTCAGAGCTTGAACGAGCCACTAACAAGTTTTCACAGAGGAATATGATTGGTCAAGGTGGTGATGGGGTAGTGTACAAGGGGACTCTTTCAGACGGCACTTTGGTTGCGGTTAAAGAGATTCTGAACTTGGAAAGCAAAGGGGATGAGGAGTTTTGCTATGAGGTAGATATCATAAGCAAAATAAAGCATAGAAATCTTCTTGCTCTTCGGGGTTGTTGCGTCACGAGCGATAACTTGAAAGGTAAGAGGAGGTTTCTGGTTTATGATTATATGCCTAATGACAGCCTCAGTTACCAATTGTCCATTGCTGGTGCTAATAGGCTAACATGGCCACAAAGGAAGAGCATAATTCTTGATGTGGCTAAGGGGCTTGCTTATTTGCATTACGAAATCAAACCCCCGATTTATCACCGCGACATTAAAGCGACCAACATACTTCTTGATAGCAAGATGAAAGCAAAAGTGGCGGATTTTGGATTAGCAAAACAGGGCAGTGAAGGCCAGTCTCACCTCACAACAAGGGTGGCTGGCACATACGGTTATCTGGCGCCAGAGTACGCGCTATACGGCCAACTAACAGAGAAGAGTGATGTGTATAGTTTTGGAATTGTGATCTTAGAGATCATGAGTGGGAGGAAGGTACTAGACACGACGAATTCGATTTCAAACGTGGTCTTGATCACGGATTGGGCGTGGACGCTCGCGAAATCAGGTCGGACGGAGGAGATTCTTGATGAGTCAATAAGGGAAGAAGGGCCAGAGAAGATCATGGAAAGGTTTGTTCTTGTTGGGATTCTTTGTGGTCATGCAATGGTTGCGCTTAGGCCTACCATTGCTGAGGCAATGAAGATGTTGGAGGGTGATATTGACATTCCTGAGTTGCCAGACAGGCCGGTACCACTTGGTCATGAGTCGTTTCGATCTTCTCTTCTCTTTGGATTGCAAAGAAGCGGAAGGTCCATGCCATATCTCTCATCTTATGAAACAAATATGACTACGAGCACAATGTAGGGATAAGCACGTGGATTTACTACGTTTGACTTGGCCATTCCCTTGATTAAAATGATTGTGACATACGCTTAAGTTGATGACTCATAAGCAAGATTTAGAAAGAAATGTAGATTTAAGATTTACACTAAATTAAAATTGTGTAGCTTTAGGATAACAAATTTCAGTCCAAACATGATATGTGAAGACTCAAATTAGCCTTTAAAACAAGTGCCACAAATATGTTGATTTTTTTTTCTTTTCGATTTCTTATCCCCTTGTGTATATTTGTAATATGATTACATATTATACTAGTGTGCCTCCTGCGCTCCGGCTGGATTCTATGGTCATTCTAATTTGTTATGTTTATCTATATTTTGCTTACAAAATAACCAATATATATATATCCTTTGTTGTGGTTATCGTATTTAAATCTCCTTTATTAGATTGATATTTAATTTGATTACTAAAAAATCAATCTATAAAG
>NC_029794.2:60609700-60617458 GCF_000816755.2 Arachis ipaensis
TTTAGAGTGGTTAATATTTTTTAATATTTTAGTTAACAATAATTTATATTTTTAAAAATTTTTTAATTAGTATTTTTTAGAATATATTCTTTTTAAGAAATTATTTAATTTCCTAATTTGTTTGTGGCCAATACATATATTAATTATAAATTTATAATCACAAATTATACTACTTTAAATTAAATTACTTATATAATGGTAATTTCATTTATTGTTATAAATGCTAAATTGAATAAGTCATAATTACTTTTAATTTTGAATTAAATGAGAATAAAACTAGATATTATCTTTTTGGGCTTTAGATACTACTTTTATTTGGGCCTTAGCGTTTCTTGGGTGTCATGTTCAAATATAAATAGTAACTTCAGGATTTTGGTCCCCAATATACTAAAGCCGCCTCAACAACTTTTTTCTCATCAGAAAAGTTGCAATTCAGCCCGCATATTAGGGATACAAAAGGTTTTGGTTGAGGAAGACTAGACAAGTCTTCCATTAATTTCTAATTTCTAATTTCTATGAGTAAAGGTATGTGTTTTGAAGGTTACCTGTAACGTTGATTTGGGTCTGGACGTGAGGTCCAGATTCCTTGTGGGGCAACGTCTGACTTGTTCTCGTACCAAAGTGCCGTCGTCCGAATTCCTCGTGATGAGGTGTGATTGGTACTTGCAAGAGACTCCAATGCTTAAGTTAGCAAGGGTTTTAGGCAGGTTTTTAGTAGATTCGGACGTGTATATACCTGAGGAGTATCAGTGTATTTATAGTAAAGTTGTTAACCACCTTTGTAGGAGTAGTTCCACCTTTATTGGTGGATATCTATTCCCTTTATCTCGGGAGCTTGTTAAGATCTATCTTTTAAGAAAACAGAGATATTAGGAGAGATTCGGGGAGGTAGTTACTTGTAACCGCTTATCCGATCTCTTTCACCGTTTTCCATTTTTTCAAGATTTTCTTTATCTCGATTTGTTTTGAAGAGTTTTTTGGCAAAGAAGATCATCCGAGATTTGCTATTTGACGTGCCCCTCCTTTTTTCGAATCTCCTCAAGGTTGGTGTGTTTTTTACTTTTTCTAGTAATCTTGTACACTGTTGTTGTGCAACTTTTTTAAATGGTCCCTGAATAGTAGTATTGACACCGGGGTTTTACTTTTTTTTTTTTTTGTTGACACTTGTGTTTTAAGATTGGGTTGTTTAACTGTTGTTGCTTTGTATATTGCTAAAAAAAATCCTTTTCCTTTTGAATCGTTTTTACTAATTGAGATTACTGTTGAATGTTTGCCTGCATTTCTGAAAATCTTTAGGGATTGTAGCCGTTTGTGAATGTTGAATGTATTTGGATTGCCCCCAATGGTGTCGCTGCCGGTAGTATAGGAGGGACGCCATTTTTCTGCTTTCTGTTCTAAAAAGATTTTCTTGAAATCGCGTTTTGTATTTTGTTGCTTTTGTCCGACTTCTTTTTACTGTGGTTGATCTCTATAGTGATGACTTATTTATTTTGTTTTTGTAGGTGTAGCTTTTATGTCTCGGTCTATAATTGTCAACATGTCATCAAAGGTCCCACCTTCTTTGTTATCTTAGGTAGATAGTAATGTCTTTCTTCCTGTTCTTGTAGTTGACCAAGAGTACGTTGATGAATTCTGTAGACACCATAGAATATGTGAAAGTCAGGAGGATGAGTAGATGTATGAGTTAGTAGTGTCAGATCCTGAGGAGAGAGTGTGTTTTCCTCCTTTAGACAACTCGGAACGCCCTTTTTCTATGCATATGATTACTTCTTTAAAAAATTAGGCATTAAACTTGCTTTTTCTGACTTTGAGACGAACATCCCCTGGACTTGTAATGTCGCTCCAACCCAGCTTCACCCGAATTCTTGGGCTTTCCTCAAAATATACCAACTTCTGTGTTAGGAGCTCGATGTCTGACATTCTCTCAATGTCTTTTTTCACCTTTTTGTCTTGACCAAACCCGGGTCTTCGAAAGGGAAGTCGTCTTGGTTTTACTTTCGTGCTGTTCAAGGTGGGAAGGTCTTTTCCATTTTTGAAGAATCATTTAATGACTTCAAAAACTATTTCTTCAAAAATTATTTCTTCAAAGTCCGAGCTGTAGAGGGTGTCTGACTTTTCTATTTGGATGAGAATGATGAACCTTCCTTTCCACTACATTGGCAAGAAAAATCCGTGATTAGCCAAGTAGAGTGTAGATACCCTAGATGAGCTTGAAAAGTGTATGTTAGACGTGTTGGAAGAGTGTTGGGGCCAGGCTCCTCACTTGGATACTAAAAAGTTCTTAGGGGAACCCAGTTTGCTTCGATTCGAGCTAGGTAGCTTCCCGACCTTTAGCTTTATGATTTTTGGTTGTAATTTGTTTTAACTAAGGTGCCTTTTATTTTTATTTTGCAGAGACCATGGCTCCAAAATTTGCAGCGATGAAGCAACTACGCCAAACTTGAAAAACTATAGTGGCCCGTGCTATTCCAGAAAAAGAAGTCGGGGAGCTTCCATCCGACCTTCACTGAAGAATTCAGACATGGGTTCCTCAGCTCAAAAGAAGATCATTTTGTTTGGGTGATTCCTGACTCTCCTCTAGAGAGTGCAGTTGTCCCACCTTCTCCTTGATCTTCAAAGCAACCTCTCAAAAAGCAAAAAACCATTGAAGAAGGGAGTAGTATATATGATAAAGGTTTTGACGGGTTGGCCTGGAGTGAAAAAAATATTCTTCCTCACATCCGCATCAGTATGGATGGCGTGGCTATTCAGAGCCACCTCCAACTTATGGCCCTAAACGAGATTTGGATAGCGGGAGTTGTGCTTCTTTGGCCAAAGAGTTGAAAAAGGCTCGCATTAGTGCTAGCCAAAGCTCTCTTGAGGCTATCCAAGCTGAAGTAGAGAGGCTTAAGGAGATCAAGAGGGAGTTGGAGGAGGAGAAGGCTAGACTGGCGTCCGATTTGGAGAAGGCCAGGTCTCAGGTAAAGAAGGCAGAGGCAACCGTGACTATGGCAGAGGGGGTGAAGAAAAGAGCTGAGGAGAGCTACACCAGAGTGTAAAGGGAGCAACTTGACCTTCAAGAGGAGTTGGAGAAGGCAAAAGAGAGGTACGCCACACTTGAAGAGTCCGTTGTCGAGGTAATGGACGAAATGTTTAACAATCCGAAGGCTTAAGTCCAAGTCCTTGCCCCTGGGGTCAATCTCTCCCTATTTAGCGAAGGCAACATAGTAGTTGATAGGAAGATCGTCCCCGCCCCTGAAGATGATGAAGAGCCTTTACCCTAGCCAAAATCTTCAAGTACTAAGGTCAGGCAAAGTTCATAGGCTCCTGACTTTCTCCCCGAGGTAGTCAATACCGAGCTCCCTCCTTTGCCTCCTGGTGCTATCCCGGTCATGCCGGTTTCTATTCATCCTCTGACTCCTCCTGCCCAAGGTCAGAACGTAGTGACTGGGAAGGATCTTAATCCTTTACTTGGCCCTCAGTAGTTCTACTTTTAACTTTTTAGATGACCCGGCTTGTGGGTGTTTTTGATGGACACCTTTATTTTGTAATAGCTTAGTAGTTTTTTGAACACTTTTACTTTATAACAGTTGTGGTTTTAACAACTTTTTTTGTAGTCTTGTTCAAATAATTTTGAAGTTTAAAGAGCCTTTCTACTACTTACATAATGAAGCCAGGCCTTTTCGGAATTCAGCCTTTATACAATTGCTTAGTTTGGTGTTTATGTTTTAGCAACTTTTTCAATGCTGTTCTTTTGCTGAATTTAAAAAATGAGTTCCTTTATATGGATTTCCTTTTTCAAGTTCCGACTTCGTGCAGTCAGACTTTGTTAAGTTTCTTCTACACTTCATTTTTGTTCTGCCTTATAATTGAGGTCGATTTTTACGAGATGTTTATATAACTTCTTACATTAATTTGTACCTCGTCGCTTCATCTTGCCGACCATTTTAGGTCGAACAATGATTTTCGCGGTTTCTCGAGCTTAAATTAATGCGCTTTTATAAGAAACTTTTGAAAACAGAATTTTTATTGATGAATAAGAAATTTCTTTACGTAAACCTACTACTAAGGGTTTTTAATCGTCCTTAACCCTTGCTGTGATGCCTCGTTAAAACCCCCTTTAGAAAAAAATCCTTTTTAGGAAAAAAAATCTTAAAGTTGGGAAAAAGAGTATATCAGGGACAAGGTTTACTTCCTAACTGTAGTACTTCTTTAGGTTGCGTGTGCGCCAAACCCTCGGGAGCTCCCATCCTTGCAGGTCGGACACTTTGTAGTAACCCTTTCCTAAGATTTCGATAATCTTGTAGGGTCCTTTCTAATTTGTTGCTAGCTTCCCTTCTCCCGACTTCTGAACTCTGATATCATTTCGGATTAGTATAAGGTCGTTAGTGGCAAAGCTTCTTTTGATCACCTTCTGATTATACCTTAAGTCCATTCTCTATTTTAGCACATTTTCTTTAATCCGGGCTTGTTCTCGGACTTCTGGGAGGAGGTCAGGCTCTTATTTTTTTCCACCGGGTATTGTCCCCTCCATTGTAGAATATAACCCTGGGTGATTCTTCAGCGATTTCTATAGCAATCATAGCTTCCATTCTGTAAGCAAGTCGAAAAGCTGACTCCCCTGTTGTGCAATGAGGGATTGTTTGATATGCCCAGAGGACTTGAGGGAGCTCATCAGCCCATGCTCCTTTTGCATCTTGTAGTCGACGTTTCAACCTGGCCAATATGACTTTGTTTGTAGCTTCAACCTATCCATTGGCTTGAGGATGTTCCACCGATGTAAATTGGTGTTTTACTTTGAGGTCGGCCACTAGGTTTCTAAAGGTCAATTGGTAAACTAGGTTCCATTGTCTATGGTGATAGAGCGAGGAACTCTAAACCTTGTGACAATATTCTTATAGAGGAATTTCTGACTTCTCTAGGCAGTGTAGTTGCTAGTGGTTCTGCCTCGATCCACTTAGTAAAGTAGTGAATCCCTACTATAATGTATTTGACTTGCCCTAGTGCTTGGAGAAATAGTCAAAGAAGATAAAGTTCCCATTTTGTAAATGGCTAGGGGGAGGTGACGCTAATAAGCTCTTTAGGAGGCACCACAAGAAAATTGACATGCTTCTAGCAAGGCGGGCATCTTTAATGAACTCATCCATTTCTCTTTGTATGGTCGGCCAAAAGAAGCCGGCCCAGATCACCTTCTTGGATAGTGATCGGCCCCAAGTGATTCCCACATATGTCCTTGTATACTTCTTCTAGGACCTCCTTTGTGTTAGAGGTCGGGACGCACTTTAATAGAGGTTTGATATGCCTTTTTATATAGGAAATTGTGGACCAAATTATAATTTTGTGCCTCCTTTATAAGTCTTTGAGCTTCTTTTTTGTCTTTAGAGAGGACATCAAATTTAAGATAGTTGACTATAAGGGTCATCCATCCTAAATTTTAGTTAGATATAGTCATCACATATGAGCTGTCATCTCCTTTTGATATTGATGGTGCATGGTGAGTCTCCTGGATGAGGCTTCTGTTGTTGTCCCCTGGCTTGGTGCTGACCAATTTGGAGAGGACATTAGCTCGGACATTGGATTCCTGAGTTATATGTCGGACCACTCCTTCCAAGAACTGTGCTAGTTGCTCTTGTGCTTTATCTAGGTATTTTTTCATGTTCAAGTCTTTGCCTTGATAGGCACCATTAACTTGTGAAGTTACTACTTGAGAGTCACTTAACACTATCAGACTTTCTATCCCCACTTCTTTAGCCATCTTTAAGCCAGCAAGTAAGGCTTCATACTCTGCTTGGTTATTAGAAGCGGAAAACGCAAACCTTAGTGAGCGTTCTATCCGAGTTCCTTGGTTACTTTCTAAAATGACACCTGCTCTACTACCGGCTTTATTTGATGACCCATCCACGTACAGGCTCCATGTAGTTGGACTTCCCCAAATTTCAGTGTATTCAGCTACAAAGTCAGAGAGATATTGAGATTTGATCGCTGTCTGAACTTCGTACTTTAAGTCAAACTCGGACAGTTCTACAGCCCATTGCAACATCCGCCTTGCCAAGTCTATCTTTTATAGGATGTGTTTCATTGGTTGATTAGTACGGGCCTTTATGGTAGGAGCTTGAATATTAGAAAGTCCTAGAACATGAGATATGAGTAAGATATGGTCAAACAAAGACAGCCAGAAGCGTGATATTCTGATAGTGAGGGTGTTAAAGAGAAGAGAAGGTGAATCCTTACCTTCTTGAGCTTGGATATTGGAAAGTCCTAGAACATGAGATATGAGTAAGATATGGTCAAACAAAGAGAGTCCAATTTTGTACCATGATGGCTGAATATATGGAAAAGAAAGGGAGGAAGTTTTCTTATCCTTTTCTTTTTAGTCTTTTGATATTCTCTCCTCTCTTGTGGAACTCCTAGAGTTTGCTTGCTTGAAGGAGACTCAAGAAGAAGATTGGTGAAGTGCTCTTGATTATGGAGGATGGATTATATAGAGGTGGTGTTGAATTTTCTCTCTTTTCTTTTCTCAAGTCTTTGCCACTCTCTCTTTCTCTCTAATAATATTTTTAAATCTCACTTAGTAACTAAAAGTGTGATAAAAAATAAAAATAAATTATTTATAGAGAGAGAGGGAGTCACGTTGGAAATGGAGAGATAGAGTTGGATTTAATAGTCCTTAATATTTTCTAGTTATATCTAGTTTTATCTTACCTGGTTACCAAGATACAAATTAGTCACATGATTAAAAAAAGGGTGAATTTCGGCAAAGAAAAGAAGAGTGGGTAAGAATGATGAGTCATGAGTGATTACGCCCTCACTCATACTCATCTAGTCATCTTAATTAATTTACCTCATGGTAAATTAATGAGTGGTTAAAAATATTTTTAGAGAGGAAAATGAATCTAATCATAAAGATTAGTGGCTAGGATTAATTTTTATTAGATAATTATTATGATAGTAATTTTTTAGCTACTTATTTTTACTATATTTGGTTAAAATAGTTATTTATACCAATTTAAGCAATGTCGGTATCACATTGTATCACTGCTCTAATATATTCTTAAAATATTTTGGTTAGAATAAACAAGTCAAAAACTTTCCATAAAAAATTACTAGTTAAATTTTATTCTAGTATACACTAAGAGCGTTCGCTGTTTTTGTTATTTAAAAAAAAGTCATCCGATCTAATTTTGTATTAATAAGCCGCCGTGATGGTGCTGTCCAACGACGTCGATAGCAGAGAAGAGGGAAGAGTTACGGCTGTAAGGGGGTGAGGGGAGATTTTTCGGCGCTAAGAGTTAAGAGGATTGGATAGGGGTAAAGGGTAGTTATATGGTGAGTGGCGAGTGGCTGCGGTTTATTAGGTCATTTGATGGGGGAAGGTTTAATTTTGGGTTTTTTAAAGAAATTAGTTCGGTTAGAGTTTTTCTTATCAAAATCGGAAACCGAACCACAACAATAACTGTAAAATATTATTTTTTTTAGTTTTTCAATTTGTTCGATTTATTTGGTTATCGAATTTTTTAGTTTAGTTGGTCGATTTTATTTGGATCGTATCAATTTAAATACCCATATTCACGAGCATTAATTACTAGCATTATGCTATCCTAACATAGTAACATTTATTACCACCTGTTGCATTTGTTATCAGGAATTGCATTTATTACTTAGTGCTTATCCTTGCATTTATTATTGTTAGTCATTTATTATCACTAATCTCTTACTATTCCTAATGATCATTATTTATTATTTATTTATTTCATTTTTTTCTTTATTAAAAATAAGATT
>NC_029794.2:60617464-60619941 GCF_000816755.2 Arachis ipaensis
TAACTAATAATTTTAAATTACTAATTAAATTGAATATTAAAAACTCAAAAATCATCTAAATTCTTAACTCCAAGTTAAGAAAAAAATTTTACTTTATAACTAATTTAAATATTTCATTAAACATTTGGTGTACATAAACATAAAACATCATAAATTGAAAAAAAAATAAAAATTACAACTATTACTACAAAAATTTAATAATAATTCAAATAAGTATGAATAAAACATAAAATATCAACTTAACTATTAAAAATCAAGAATTAACATAGTTTATAAACTAACGAAAAATTCTATGTAGAGTATAAAAACAAGAGTAAAATTACACTTAAACAAAATTAAAACCTAAAATCTAAACCAGAGAGAAAATGGAGTAGAACTCTAGAAATCCTAGAGAGAAACTAGAAAATATGAAGTAAAATCTTAAAATTTATGAAAAATAAGTGTATGTAGTGTAGTGTGTGTTTTCTCTCAAAAGTCTTGGCTTCAAATATCATCGCATACAGCTGTTAGGGGTTGTTGGAGAGCCTAATTTTAGACTGCACATACTTCATTAATCATGGCATGTGAAACTACTCTCGAGCGTGCGAGAAAAGGAGGGCTCACGCGAGGTTCTTGTTTGTGCAAAAAAATGGTGCACACACAAACTTTTAAATTAGTATTGCTTTTTGAATCTACTTTTTCGCTCTATGCTTTTTGATTATGAGACCGTTGATGCACGTTAAACCTAAAACACTTAAAGAAAATTCATATGATACCAAATAACATAAAAAATAATTAAAAACTTGTCAATTAAAAGCATAAAAAGCATATTTTTTATACACAAATTTAACGGATGAATGATTTGAAAAACTCAGTTAATTAAGCCAAATTTGCATAAATTAATTGATAAACTCCATTTATGAAGTTTATTAGTGAACAAGTGATTCGAGTTCAGACCTTCCTTCATGCTTGAGCCCGAGTATTGATGTACTATGGACCACCTAGTTTTTTGCTCGTAGTTTGCATCGAAGTTGCCAGTTTTCAATGAATTTTATTGCTATTGACTTGTTTAAATGCAAAAACGGTCTTAACCTCAAATTAAATTGGCCAAACATCTATTTCATTATTTTTTGGTCAAACCGAATAGTTTAGTTTGGTTCGGTTCTAATAACATTAATTCACCAACTTTTGGTTGGTCATCGAGAAATAAATGTGCTTACTACTACAACTAGAGTAATTCTCTACATACAAGTGATTTTCCATATAAGTCATACAAGTCATTTATAAACACGCCGTTTCACGTTTTTTTTTGTGCCTCTTTTTCTTCTTCTTCTTTTTCCGTGCTTTCTCTTCCTCTTCCTCTTCCTCTTCTTCTTCTTCTTCTTTCTCCGTGTCTCTTTTTCTTCTCTTCCTCCCTCTTTTTTTATTGAAATTTCTTCTCCTCTTTTCGTTTTCTCTTTCTCCTTCATCAAAATCACCAGAAAAAATGAAGAAACATTATTCAAGGTACGTTTCTTGCCTTCTCTTTCTCCTTCTTCTTCTTCTTGCTGCACATTCTTCTTCCTCTTTCTGTTCTTCTTCTTCATTTACGTGCTTTTCTCTTTGTTTTCTTTCTTCGTTATTCTCGATTTCCATTGTTTTTTGACATCAAGCTCTGAAATCATTTTTGAAGAAGAAGAAGCAGCAGAAGATGAGGAGGAAAAAGAGAAAGAGTTCTGAATTATGCATAAGGTGTACTTCAATGAATTTTGGGTGTATTTCTTAAATTCTTTGGGTGTATTTTTGTAATCCTTTGGGTGTATTTCTGTAATCCTTTGGGTGTATTGATTTCAAGAAGAAATATACTGTCTCTCCCTATATTGGGTGTATTTCTTAAATCCTTTGGGTGTATTTCTGTAATCCTTTGGATGTATTTCTGTAATCGTTTAGTTTATTTCTGTAACTGTTTGGGTGTATTTCTGTAATCCTTTGGATGTATTTCTGTAATCGTTTGGGTGTATTTTTGTAATCGTTCAGGTGTATTTCTGAAGTTCCATCATCTTCAAAACAATTTCAAAGCTTGATTTCAGAAACCATGAAAATCGAAAAAAACAGAAGGAGATCGAAGGCAAAGAGAGAACGCTTTTCCATACAAATCATACAAGTCATTTATATTCACGTCGTTTTCACGCTTCTTCTTCTTCTTCTTCTTCTTCTTCTTCGTAAAAAAGGAAACGAAGATGAAACACGCGAAGATGGTTCAGTAACGCGCGTGTTAGGCCCAACTTGTAAGACTTGTAAACAAAAATGACTTGTATGTGTAGCACTCCTCCTACAACTATAACTGGATCGAGAGATAATAAATTCATCTTTCAAATATCAAAGATCTATAAAGTCCACTGAAAATAAATTCTCCTGTTTTGCTTTCAAACTTTACACTATTTAGATTAAGCTTTTGAAAATCGAATCGATTATCGAATTTTTTTATTATTAATTTTTATTGATTTATAGATTCAAGG
>NC_029794.2:60619947-60641160 GCF_000816755.2 Arachis ipaensis
ATATTTTATAAATAATACTTTGAGAAAAGGATAAATTGATCCCTGCTTTTTTAGTATGCGAATATTTAAGTTTCTGAAAATTTGGAAATCTTTATCTTTATCTTTATCCTTATCTTTATCTTTATAGTATAGAAATGGGAAGCTCATATGATGACGTGGCACTCATACGTTGAGTCTGAGAGTTTATTTGCTTAGGTGTCGTCACTAGAAATTTTTAGAATTATATTTATAAATTATAAATGATTATTTGATTAGGTTGTTATTTTCAAATTCAAAATTATTTGTTTGGGTTGTTTCACTTAGGTTGTTATTTTTTAAATTTTAAATTATTTTACTGAGGTTGTTATTTTTTAAATTTTAAATTATTTTACTTTATCTGCAAATTTAATTCAAATTTAAATTAAAGTCAATTAAATTTAAAAAATTTTAGTCATGAGTCAACTATAAAAATATAAATTATGAGACATATATAACACCATAATTCAAAGTACATCGATCGCTTTCTTTACATATATCCAAAATCTAAAATTACTTTATTTATTCTAATAGCTGGTATTCACAAAATTGCAGAGACCAATCATACAATTGACAATTTGTGTATACGTATACAAGTGATGCAGTTATGGACACTACCAAGTTACGAAAATTCTCAATTACCATACTCAATTGAGATGGTTTGGCTCGATGAAGACGTGAGTTTCTTACTATTTTTTTATATTATTTTAAATTTATATTATTTATATTTTAATTTTGTTTGTTTATCCCATTTAATTGTTCTTTAACTTTTTTTATTAATTATAGGGAAGGATATTTTTAATGGTATTTTTTATATTTTTTTTTATTATTAATATATTATATGATACCCTGCATTGAAAGGAGATCTATCGTATACACCTATACTTTTTCTCAACCTAATTGATAAGACCTTTTTCTTCATCATTGAAGTTCAAATATCTGATAATCCATATTTTTCACCTTTTTATAAAGTTAAGAAGATGACTGATAATGTAGATCTCATAAATAAATTCAAAAAGGCTCACCCTATTCAAATTGTGAGTAGAGTTATAAGTGTACCTTTTATTAAAAAATAATTTATATGCTGACGTGGCACTCATACATTGAGTCTGAGAGTTTATTTGCTTAGGTGTCGTCACTAGAAATTTTTAGAATTATATTTATAAATTATAAATAATTATTTGCTTAGGTTGTTATTTTCAAATTCAAAATTATTTGTTTGGGTTGTTTCACTTAGATTGTTACTTTTTAAATTTTAAATTATTTTACTAAGATTGTTATTTTTTAAAATTTAAATTATTATACTTTATCTGCAAATTTAATTCAAATTTAAATTAAAGCCAATTAAATTTAAAAAATTTTAGTCATGAGTCAACTATAAAAATATAAGTTATGAGACATATATAACACCACAATTCAAAGTACATCGATCGCTTTCTTTACATATATTCAAAATCAAATTATTCTACTTATTCTAATTGCTGGTATTCACAAAATTGCAGAGACCAATCCTACAATTGACAATTTGTGTGTACGTATACAAGTGATGCGGTTATGAATACTACTAAATTACGAAAATTCTCAATTGCCATACTCAATTGAGATGGTTTGGCTCGATGAAGACGTGAGTTTCTTACTAATTTTTTATATTATTTTAATTTTATATTATTTATATTTTAAATTTGTTTGTTTATCCCCCATTTAATTGTTCTTTATAGATACTTGATCCACTCCTATTGATAAGTTCTAACCAATATTTATTTCTAAAAACATTAGTGATGATATTTTTAATGGTATTTTTTATATTTTTTATTATTATTAATATATTATATGATACCCTGCATTGAAATGAGATCTATCGGATACACCTACACTTTTTCTCAACCTAATTTATAAGACCTTTCTCTTCATCGTTGAAGTTCAAATATCTGATAATCCACATTTTTCACCTTTTTATAAAGTTAAGAAGATGACTGATAATGTAGATCTCATAAATAAATTCAAAAAGGCTCACCCTATTCAAATTGTGAGTACAGTTATAAGTGTATTTTTTATTAAAAAATAATTTATTTTTTGCTTCCTTGGTCATTAGTAGTATCTAATTTATAAATAATAATTAATAACTAATTGTAATTTTAGGATGTTGACTACATTGGTGGTCTACTTCCAACTTGAAAAGCATTCTCAATCGTTAAAGGGGAAGAAGTAGAAGGTGCTAAAATATTTTTTCAAAAATGAATTTTTTGTTTGTTTGTTTGTTTTCTCAAAGTTAAAGTTAATGTTATTCAAAAAACATTATTGAGATAAAATTAAAGGTGAGAAGGATGTCTTTAATTTAATATAGTATTTTGTACAAAATTTATTGCTTGAATTCTCCAATAAAGTTGTTGACAATGGTGAATCTGAAGTGTTGGAAAATGCTATTACACCACCCAAGCGACTATCTTCAGAGTCGAAAGATTCAGAGGTGGAAGGAGAAACCTTAACTTACAAGAAGATCAAGATTGAAAATGAAAATTGAGAATTTGGATGTACATATTTTGGAATTCCTTTTTAGAGTCTATCTAATAGAATAATGCCAAACATATGTTTGTTTTGGTAGAAACATTATTTTTTCTTGAGTTGTTATTTTTTTTTTTGTTCTTTTTTATTTTTATGTTGGAATTTAGAATTTTTTTAAATATAAATTGAAGTTATTTGGTTATTACTTATGGTTTTATTTTTCAATTCGATTCACACCGTTGATATTTTGTTAATTTCTGATTTAGTCTTTAATGTCATAACTCATAAAGTTATAAATTTCTCATATGATTTATCGTTGATACAATTAAGTTAGTTATTAATTTTTAATGTGTACTTATTTTTAAAAAAAAATCTAATTCTAATTTTTAATTAAAGTATTATGTTTAAAATTTTAAATTTAAATTCAAAATATACTTTTTTTTTATTTTTAAGTAAGCAATTGGGTTTGAGAATATTTTTTAAAAATTTATATAATTTATAAGCTACTATGCTAATTACAAAGGATTATAATAAAGAAAATAGAATTATCAGTCTTATTAAGATGTGAAGTTATTTATACTATTTAAATAAAAATATTAATTAATTAATTAATTAATTAATTAATTAATTTAATAATAAGATCAGGAGTGATATATACAGGAGGTTTGGATTCAAGATGTAGTTGTTAGGGATGAAATCTGTGCTTTCAATCAGATAAATGTGTCATTCTAGCTATCTGTATCTTTCACAGGTAGCATGAGATACATGTTTCATAATTATCAAGATACTCTAGCAATTTGTAAGAAATATATGGATATCCTAATCTTTTAATCACAATGACATGTAATTCGAGTTGGTAAGAGATTGGTAGAGTTAATAATCCAAAGAATTTAACGGTTGAAAACTGACCAGATATATTATGTAGAGTGTTCAAAATTAAGCTTGACATGATAACCTCCGATTTTAAGCAAGGGATACCATTCGAAGTGCAAGATACATGTATTGCTTATCATTTAACCTTATTTTTAGAAAAAAATTTCGTTAAATTATTTGCACAGTTATATATTTATCAAAGTATATATATAAAATAGATAGTTTATTTATAACATAGAGTAAAGTATCGTTTTTGTCCCCAACGTTTGGAGTAAGTCTTATTTGTGTCCCTAACGTTTAAATCGTCCTATTTGTAACCTTAAAGTTTATAAAAGTGATTCAATGTTATCCTACTATCAATTATACTAACAAATCATATTATATTTTTCAATTATTCTCACTTAGATGTATTCATTCTCAATTAGGTCTCACTTGGATGTGTTCAATTTTAATATTATACCCACTATTTATGTTTAGATTCAATTATGTCCCTAGAAAAGTGAATTATGTAAATGTTGTAGGAATTAGTTTCAACATTTGATGAGCTATTTTTCGGAGTAGATCATCGATTCTATCCCAGATATTTGTATTCTAACTTCAAGAAGAGATTTTTAAAACTCAAACTAAAGCCCTCATAATGTGTAATTGACGGCAAGATAACATTGAATTACTTTTACAAACGTTAGGGATAAAAATAGGACGATTTAAACGTTAGGGACAAAAATAGGATTTACCCTAAACGTTAGGGACAAAAATGATACTTTACTCTATAACATATTATTTTTTTATCTTTTTATTATAATGATATATATGATAGAATTTTAAAAGAGAAGTCCACTACATATTTATATTCTTTTGTGGTTGAGTGGAGACCACAAAACAACAAACACAACTTAAATTGACCGATTAATATTGTTAAGATTGTTCGATTGTGTTCAACACCCAAAATTATTTAGAGCTATGTCTACATATATAATTCATGGACCATTTGCTCAAAATCTCCCTACATGAAAGATGGGTACTACACCAAATATTATCTTAAAACATTCAATAACACCACAGCTATTAATGATAGTGGATACCCATCATATAGAAGATAAGACATAAGAGTAGTCACTGAAAGGAAGAGATTTCATATGGATAATAGGAATGTAATTTCTTACAACGCATATCTACTAATGTCTTATCAAGCGCATGTTAACGTAGAGTACTACAACAAGTCAAATACTATTAAATATTTGTTCAAGTATATGAATAAAGGTTCGGACAAGGTGGCAGTTGAGGTTTCAAAAGAAACTTTCAGTGGAGAGGATGCTCAGATTATTATGAGGGCAAACAATTTTTTAATTGCGGATATTTGTCTGCACGTGAGGCTGTGTGGAGAACTTTGACATATGATATTCATCGGAGATGGCCTTCAGTGATGCGATTAACCTTTCATTTGTCTGAAAAGCAAAATATCATCTTTAAAGATAATGACAATCTTAAAAAAATCATAGAATAAGAGAAAGAAACAGATACGATGTTCTTAGAATGGATGGAGGCCAACAAAGAATTTAAAGCAAGTCAAACTTTAACGTATGTTGAGTTTCCAAATCAATTTGTTTATGATAGAAAAAAAGGGAATGACATTCACGCAAGAGAGGGTATTCTATTATGAGGTTAAACTATGTTCTACTGGGTATATGCGATATCTATTATATGAGAATTTTGTTAACTGTTCAGAAAGATTGCACAATATATGAGTCTATTATGACAGTTAATAGGATTATATATCCTAACTTCCAAGATGCTTTTTATTCATTGGAACTACTGTATGACGATAGAAAATTCATTACAGCTATTAATGAGGTTTGGTCATCAATTGAGAAAACTATTTGTGATGTTGGTTTAACACTAGTAGTAATACAAATGAGGAGCGCTTATGCTGACTTGGCGCCCATATATTGAATTTGGAAATTTATTTAGTTAGGTGTCGAAAATTTTTAAAATTTTATTTATAAATTATAACTTATTATTTGGTTAGGTTGTTACCTTTTGAATTTTAAAATACGTTTTCTTAGGTTGTTGGGTATTTAGTTTTTAATATTGTTGAACTAATAATTTGCTTAGGTGTCATCACAGCTTTACGTTCAAGAGTTAAGAGTCGCAATGGCTTGAACATTCTGATTCTAGGCTAAGATAGCAATCCAAAGTCATCAACAACAAATGTCAAATGTCAAGAAATTTTTAATAACATTTAGGTAAGAAAAATGGTATTTTCATTTCTCATATGTTGAGATTATTTGCTTAAATGTCGTTATTAAAAATTTTTGTAATTTTATTTATAAATTAATAGATTATTCGGTTAGATTGTTGATTGTTAATAAGGATTTAGTTTTTGAGTTTATTAGCAAGGTAGTTAGATATTTAAATCTTAATATTATTAAACTAATTTAAACAAAGTTATTTATAAATTATTTATAAATTATTTTAAAATTAAGACGGTTGTTTAATACTGAAATCAACAATTTAAAAGTAATAACAAAACAATAAAAAGCAAGTAATAGTAAGAAACAAGTTCGAAAACAAAGTAATAAGAGCTTATTAAATTTGAAAACAGAAACAAAACGTCATCTTTAAAAGAGGTTGTTATTTTTTAAACTTAAGTTATTTCTTTAAGTTGTTTTGCTTAGATGGTTATTTTTTAAATTTTAAGTTATTTTGCTTAGGTGGTTATTTTTTAAATTTTAAGTTATTTACTGATTACTCTTTTAAATTATAAATTATTATTATTTGTTTAAGTTGTTACTTTTTAATTTTAAATTATTTGCACATAAATTAAAATTAAAAAAATTAAAAAATACATGCTTCGATTAAGAGGACTCTTGTGTCTTGATTGATCATGAATTTGCTAAGAGAAGTTGATGACGGATAATCAATTATTATTTTTTAAATATAAACCCTTACACATAATAGATGAGTAAAACGAAATCTAGGAATTTTAATATTAACTTCAATGTAAGTTTATTTATTTGAATTTGTTTCAAGATTTTATTCTATATATTTGAATTTATTTATTTTAGTATTTTGTATTTAAATTATTATTTTAATTTTATTTTGTTAAAAAAATTTTATAATATTAATTTTGTTTGTACTTAAAATTTTTTAACTTATTAAAAAATTATTTTTTAAATAAATATCTTTTCTATCTTTTTATTTAAAATATTATTATTGGTATGTTAGTATTAAAAATATAAAAGATAAAACATACTTAAAAAAATGTATTATAAGATCAAATAATTTTATAATTATGGCACGGAAGGCTGTATAGAAAACTTTAGCTTATGATATTTATCGGAGATGGCCTTTAGTGATGAGATTAAATTTTTATTTACCTGAAAAGTAAAATATCATCTTTAAAGATGATGACAATCTTGAGAAAATCATGGATCAAAAGAATGGAAAATCATCATGAAAATTTTTAAAAATATTATTTATAAATTATAATTTATTATTTGCTTAAGTTATTACTTTTAAAATTTAAAATAATCTTTTCTCTAGACCGAATACAAATGGGGAGACTTTTTGCTGACGTGGCGCTCATATGTTGAGTTTCGAGATTATTTGCTTAAATGTCGTTATTAAAAATTTTTGTAATTTTATTTATAAATTAATAGATTATTCGGTTAGATTGTTAGATAATAATAAGGATTTAGTTTTTGAGTTTATTAGCAAGGTAGTTAGATATTTAAATCTTAATATTATTAAACTAATTTAAACAAAATTATTTATAAATTATTTCAAAATTAGGACGGTTGTTTAATAATAAAATCAATAATTTAAAAGTAATAACAAAAGTAGTAGTAAGAAACAAGTTCGAAAACAAAATAATAAGAGCTTAAATTTGAAAACAGAAACAAAACGTCCTTTTAAAACAAAACAATAAAAAATTAAATTTAAAAGAAGTTGCTACTTTTTAAATTTAAGTTGTTTACTTAAGTTGTTTTACTTTCGTTGTTATTTTTTAAATTTTAAGTTAGTTTGCTTAGGTAGTTATTTTTTAAGTTTTAAGTTATTTGCTTAGTTTGTCATCTTTTAAATTTTAAGTTATTTACAAATTAGTCTTTTAAATAATAAATTATTATTATTTGTTTAAGTTGTTACTTTTTAATTTTAAGTTATTTGAACATAAATTAAAATTTTTAAAAAATACATGCCTCAGTTAAGAGGGCTCTTATGTCTCGATTCATGAATTTGCTAAGAGAAGTCGATGATGGATAATCAATTATTATTTTTTAAATATAAACACTTACACATAATAGATGAGTAAAACAAAATTCAGGAGGTTAAACTATGTTCCACCAGGTACATGTGATATCTACTATATGAAAATTTTGTTAATTATTTAAAACGGTTGCACAACATATGAGTCTATTAGGACATTTACTGAGATTACATATCCTAGCTTCCAAGATGCTTTATATTTTATGAAACTATTGTGTGACGATAGAAAATTTATTACAGCTATTAATGAGGTCTGGTCATCAATTGAGAAAACTGTTTGTGATGCTATTGATATCTAATAGTGTTAACAAACCAAATCGTATTTGGAATGCAACTTAGACATTATTGGCTGACGGGATACTATATATGAAGAGAAAAACATTGAAAAACTAAGGTATTTCACTAAGTGATAAATCATTATCACATATAGGACTTGTTCTTGTATGGATACTTGAAGGGAGAGCTCGGTCCCTGGGAGTCGATGCCGAGTTGTTATCTTCGGTGCCGACCTTTGAGCTTTGTGGAAGTCTGAGCTTTATTCCGAGGAGATGTCCAATTATGCAGAGCGTGAGCAAGAAACAAGGGGGAAGTGTACCTGCAAAGGCACTCCGAAACTTAAGTCAGTATTGAGAATTCAATGTATCCTTTGAAGATAAAATATCATACCTTTATAGGTGAGATAAAAAATGTTGGTTACGTTTCTATTGATCATCTGAATTGAAGAGCAATTAATAGGTTTTAATAAGTGATAATGTCTGGTCGGACGTTTTTATTCCAGGGTGTAGTCCGTTGAGTCTGATTGTAACGTATAACGCCGAGTTATAACATAAAGTGCCGAGTTATAGTGCATAATGCTGAGTTATTGTATATAATGCCGAATTATGACATCAGATTTGTAACGGCCGTATCATAGCCCCCAAGCTTAGCCTGACTATATTTTGATAAAGCATGTTGAGCTTTTTTAGTTATAACTCGGCGATTTGAGTTATAGGTATGGAGCCCCCAGATCAACTTACTTTATTAAAATAATGAATAATTTGAATTTCAGACGTGATTTGAAGTTAACGTGTATTGGAAAGTGTAGTAGTCTTGTCATTTATTGTGCCTTTGATTTTTCCAATATAATTTTGAACCGTTGATTTAATAGATGCAACGGTTAGGTTTTTTCATGGAACTGAATAGTTAATTTGAATAGTTGCTAAGACGATTTTGATAAAAGTGAATTGGTTGGGTGAGAATATTGAGTTAGTTCACCGTTGTTTGGTGATTTGATTGAGTTTGATTGTGCATGTGTAAACAATGCGACTTTGAATTGAAGAGTTGTCGCGAATGTATCAATGTTTGTACTTGTATGATATGTGATTGAGTTTGTTGACTGTTGATAGTCATAGTTCGGAATTGAAGATTGAGTTTGATTGCGCATGTGTAAACGATGTGACTATGAATTGAAGAATTATCGCGAATGGATAATTGATTAAAGATTGTGTTTGATTGCGCATGTGTAAACGATGCGACTTTAAATTGAAGAATTATCGCGAATGGATAATTGATTGAATATCATTGATATAGATATGATGATAGTTGATATAGATTTGATAATGACTGATAATGATTGATATAGCTCGGATAATGATTGATATAAATCTGAAAACTGAGATAATAGATATAGATTTGAAAATAGAAAAATAGATATAGGTCGGCGAATAGAGATAACAGATATAGGTCGGCAAATAGAGATGACAGATATAGATTGACAAATAGAGATAACAGATGTAGATCGACAAATAGAGATAACAGATATAAATCTGCAAATAGAGATTACAGATATAGATCGGCAAATGGATATAACAGATGTAGATCGGAAAATCAGATATAGATCGGCAAATAGAGATATCGGATATAATTTGGCAAATAGAGATAACTGATAAAGATCGACAAATAGAGATAACTGATAAAAATCAGCAAATAGAGATAACTGATATAAATTGGAAAGTAGAGATGATAGATAAAGATCGGCAAATAGATATAACAGATGTAGATTGGAAAATCAGATATAGATTGGCAAATAGAGATATCAGATATAAATTGGCAAATAGAGATATCAGATATAAATTGGCAACTAGAGATAACTAATAAAGATCGGCAAATAGAGATAACAGATGTAAATCAGAAATTAGAGATGACAGATATAAATCGAAAAATAGAGGTGACATATAGATCGAAAAAATAGAGATAACAAATATAAGTTGAAAAATAGATATGACAGATATAGATAAGAAAAACAGATATAGATCGGCAAATAGATATAACAGATATAGATTGGCAAATAGGGATAACATATATAAATCAGAATATAGAGATGATTGATATAAATCAGAAAATAGAGATGACTGATATAAATCGGATAATAGAGATGACTGTTATAGATCGGCAAATAGAGATTTTTTATATAAATCGGCAGTTAGAGATGATTGATATAAATCAGACAATAGATATAACATATAAATTTGCAAATAGGGATAATAGATATAAATCAGAATATAGAGATGATTGATATAAATCAGAAAATAGAGATGACTGATATAAATTGGATAATAGAGATGACTGTTATAGATCGGAAAATAGAGATTTTTTTTTATATAAATTGGCAAATAGAGATGATTGATATAAATCAGACAATATATATAGATCGGCAAATAGAGATGACTGATATAAATTGAAAAATAGAGATAACAGATATAGATAGAAAAAACAGATATAGATCGACAAATAGATATAACAGATATAAATTGAAAAATCGAGATGATAGATATAGATGAGAAAAATAGATATAGATTGACAAATAGATATAACACATATAAATTGGAAAATCGAGATGACAGATATAGATCGGAAAAACATATATAGTCGGCAAATAATTATACTAGAGATGATTTGAAAAATAGAGATGACAGATATTTGATCGGAAAAACAGATATAGATCGGCAAATAGATATACTAGAGTTGAATTAAAAAATAGAGATGACAGATATTGATCGGAAAAATAGATATAGATCGGCAAATAATTATACCAGAGATGATTTAAAAAATAGAGATGACAGATTTTTTATCGAAAAAGCAGATATAAATTGGCAAATAAATATAACAGATATAAATTGAAAGATCGAGATGACAGATATAGATGAGAAAAACAGATATAGATCGACAAATAGATATAACACATATAAATTGGAAAATCGAGATGAGAGATATAGATCGAAAAAACAGATATAGATCGGCAAATAGATATACTAGAGTTGAATTAAAAAATAGAGATGACAGATATTGATCGAAAAAGTAGATATAGATCGGCAAATAATTATACCAGAGATGATTTGAAAAATAAAGATGACAGATATTTGATCGGAAAAACAGATATAGATCGGAAAATAGATATACTAGAGTTGAATTGAAAAATAGAGATGACAGATATTGATCAGAAAAATAGATATAGATCGGCAAATAATTATACCAGAGATGATTTGAAAAATAGAGATGACAAAATTTTTATCAGAAAAGCAGATATAGATTGGCAAATAAATATAACAGATATAAATTGAAAAATCGAGATGATAGATATAGATGAGAAAAACAGATATAGATCGACAAATAGATATAACAGATATAAATTGAAAAATCGAGACGACAGATATAGATGAGAAAAATAGATATAGATCGACAAATAGATATAACAGATATAAATTGGAAAATCGAGATGACAGATATAGATCGAAAAAATATATATAGATCAGCAAATAAATATACTAGAGTTGAATTGAAAAATAGAGATGACAGATATTGATCAGAAAAGTAGATATAGATCGGCAAATAATTATACCAGAGATGATTTAAAAAATAGAGATGACAGATATTTGATCGGAAAAACAGATATAGATCGGCAAATAGATATACTAGAGTTGAATTGAAAAATAGAGATGACAGATATTGATCGGAAAAATAGATATAGATCGGCAAATAATTATACCAGAGATGATTTGAAAAATAGAGATGACATATTTTTTTATCGGAAAAGCAGATATAGATTGGCAAATAAATATAACAGATATAAATTGAAAAATCGAGATGACAGATATAGATGAGAAAAACAGATATAGATCGACAAATAGATATAACACATATAAATTGAAAAATCGAGATGACAGATATAGATCGAAAAAACAGATATAGATTGGCAAATAGATATACTAGAGTTGAATTGAAAAATAGAAATGACAGATATTGATCGAAAAAGCAGATATAGATCGGAAAATAATTATACCAGAGATGATTTGAAAAATAGAGATGATAGATATTTGATCGGAAAAATAGATATAGATCGGCAAATAAATATACCAGATGAATTGAAAAATAGATATGATAGATAATGATCGGAAAAACAGATATAGATCGGCAAATAGATATACCATAGATGAATTGAAAAATAAAGATGACAGATATTGATCGGAAAAGCAGATATAGGTCGGCAAATAGATATACCAGATGTAGATCGAAAAATCAGATATAAATCGGCCTTTTTCGGGTCTTAATGATTTACTATATGACCTTTGTTTACAAAGGTGCAGGTAAGTTTGAAACCATTGGAAGGAAATGGGCCTATAAAAAGAAGGGTGTTTATTTCGAGGCCCCACGGTGGGCGCCAATTGTTCTTGTATGGATACCTGAAGGGAGAGCTCGGTCCCTGGGAGTTGATGCCGAGTTGTTATCTTCGGTGCCGACCTTTATTCCGAGGAGATGTCCAATTATGCAGAGCGTGAGCAAGAAACAAGGGGGGAGTGTACCTGCAAAGGCACTCCGAAGCTTAAGTCAGTATTGAGAATTCAATGTATCCTTTGAAGATAAAATATCATACCTTTATAGGTAAGATAAAATAGGTCGATTACGTTTCTATTGATCATCTGAATTGAATAGCAATTAATAGGTTTTAATAAGTGATAATGTCTGGTCGGACGTTTTTATTCCAGGATGTAGTCCGTTGAGTCTGATTGTAACGTATAACGCCGAGTTATAACGTAAAGTGCCGAGTTATAGTGCATAATGTTGAGTTATTGTATATAATGCCAAATTATGACATCGGATTTGTAAGGCCGTATCAGGACTTTACTTGCCAAAATCAGTATTCACAAATGGGCAACTTTACGTTGCTTTATCAAGAGTTAATAGTCGCAATGGCGTGAACATTCTAATTCTAGATGAAGATAGCAATCCAAACTCATCAACAACAAATGTCGTATTCAACGAAGTTTTTAATAACATTTAGATAAGAAAATAGTATTATCATTTTAGTAACATGTTATGATTTACACTTTTGTACAAATATTTGTCGTAGATATAACTAATTTATTAACTATACTTTCACACTTGAAATAAAATGTGTAACATGAAGCACAACATCATATGCTAATTGCTTTTTTAATGAGGTTAGTAAAATACTAGGTTGTCGATAAATTTTCATTAGCCTTATAATATAAAGTTTAGTATAAAATTGACATACTACTATTACAGTTATATATGTTCTTATTTTTTCAGGTCTCTTTCCTTATGCTTTAAGAATATTATACACTTCAAACTGTTCCATTTGTATTTTATTTTGAATAAAGATAAAACAACATATTAAGTACGTTTATTATATAATCACGATAATAATATTATACTAAACTTAAAAAATTTATAATTATAAAATATTATTTTCGATTTACCATGTCAAATTAAAATTTAATCTCGTGTATCGCACGGATTTAACACTAGTACATTTAAGTTTCTGATCTTTTTAAAATTTGGACACATCTATCTCTGAATCAAATTTGTCTCATTTTAAAAACTCTCCTATATGTACATTTGTATCGGCCAAATTAATACAACGGCAACTACGTTTGATTTTTCTATTGAGTTTGACAGACCTAAATGAACAGAAAAATTGAGATGTTCAAATTTAAAAAAAAAATTAAAATTTAAATATCTTTTAATATATGCGGGCCAAAAAATAAATAACCGATTTGTCTCTTTCCTCTCTCATACTTTTTATTGATTACAACCGATTTTGTTAACGGTTTTTGGTTCGACAAATCGGTTTGAACTTTCCAAACCATGGTTTAGATAAATCAAGAATTCAAAAAAAGAATTTTGATTCAGACGCATCCAAAGATACTTGATTTTTTGAATCCCATTTTCCCTTTATATACTACACCGAATCACCTTCAAATGCCAAAACCCTAATTCACCAAGGGCCCCAAATTCCCATAATTTCCATGAAGAATTCTCCTCGGATGAACAATGTACCGATTGCCAATCCCAACTATATCGGTACACCGAATCGCCATGAAGCAGGGGAAAAAGAAGGTCTCAGTGACATCAAACGGAGAAAGTGTAACAAAACAGTCACTGCTCGTAAAAGAGTTTCTAAGGTAATTGTTATTATTACTTTTTATATTTGTTACCGCATTCAGTTCTAGACTTGAGAATTTTAAAATATGGGGTTTCAATTTTCCTAATGTATGCTGATTACCTAAGCAGAGTAACAAGACAAAGAAAAATGTATTGGTTAATGGAAATAAGGAGACAGCTTCATCAGACTCAGTTCAGAAGATTGATTTGCGGTTGGAGGCGAAATTGTCAGGGGAGGTTAGTGATCAGACTGCTTATCTCGTTGGCAGCTTGCCCTATTTTGTTTTTTTATACGTATATCTTTTTTCAATGCGTGTGGATTAGCAATGTGGTCTATACGAGTGTTAAGAGTTAAGACATTGAACATAAAACTTCTGTGCTGACATGATTCAGCTACTTTTGTTCCTTTGCAACCCATTTGTGATCAACATATATCTCTTTGATTCAGGAGTACTCGAGGATGTTTGCCGGGCAGCAAATACACCCATTTTTTTCTTTATGGAAATTAGGGAAGAAATCTCAGGAGCTGGATAAGACAAAACATAGTTTATGCACAGACAGGAGAGAGGATGGAAGAATTTTTAATGGTCCTGTTCATATTTTTGAAAGTTGTCAGGTAGTGGTATTTGTGTTGGTAATCTGATACTCCTTATTTATGATCATTGGTAGCTTAATGCTTACTTTATTAGCTTTAACTTCTGCAATTTCTTCTAATTTGAGTTAGACATAAATCTTGCCAATGCAGGATGGTACCTCATCCCTTGACTGGAATAACTGGACATTTTTGGGGAAGACTACCATTGCAAAATACAGTTCAGAAACTCCGAATTTGCCTGTTTTGACGAGTTCTGTTGAACCCTTAAATTTTGATAACCTTCATAGTGCTGTGGACCAATCCCATGCTTTAATTTCTCAGAATGCTATGCCTTGCTCAGATGGTCAGCTTTCTCTTCTGCCAGACATTCTGCAAGAAATATCGCTAGCAAACTCCGCTGTGCCTGATGATCAACCAATATGCCCTTCAAAGTCAGATGATGCCAAGATGGTATATAATTTGTTCTAGAGTCTAACTAATGTGTCCTGTCCCTGGTAACCTGGTCCCTTTGTGCATTGTAGAAGCTTGTTTAGAAGGGGGATTTCATTCACTTATAACTATGGCTGAAAATTATTGTCAGGATTTGGAGCTTGATGGAGTCAGTACTTTTTCAGGACAAGCAGGTTGTTTTAGATCATCAGACACTCAGCCCCTGAATAGATTTTTCCAAGAAAGGTTGATATGCGCATGGCGCACACCCCTAATCATGTAAACTTTGTTTTATTATTATTTTTCTTTTCCATTTGCATTCTAGACTCTGCTCATAAGTCATGACCTTGTGCCAAATTTTTTGTTATTATAACTGATTGGTTTGTGTGCCTGTGTATTGTTTCTGGCTGAAAGTAATGAGAACATTTGATTAACATCTTGATTGACATGGTTTAGTAGTTTAAGCAAAATTTAATTGTTACTGTCTATGTTCCACTTTCTCTATCTATCTGTTTTAGCATGGTTTGGTGTACCAGGTTTCTGTTAGTAGTTCAGCAAATAATTTTTTATTCAGTTGTAAGAAAATGGCTTGGTTAATCCATGTGATCGACCTTACCCAGTGGGATAAGAATTGGTGGTTGTTGTAGGAAAATGGCAGTTTTTAAGTTGGATTTATTTTGCTTCTTAGACTAACGAGATTCATAGCAACTTGGAAATTATGGTTTTTGATTTTTGTTTTTGCCTCATATTCTTTTGCCTCGGCTAGAACATTTGTTTGCTAAAACCCTTTTATCCTACATTGTAGTATGAAGTCTTACTACCATAGTTGTCAAGGTAAGTCCGGAAGCTTATGGATTCACAAGTACAAGCCAACAAAGGCCTTTGAGGTCAGAGATTTCTGGTACTTGCCCTTTTTCTCCTCTCCTAAAAGAATTTAATTGGACTTTCGCGTTATAACTCTTATTGTTCTTCGTGCCTTTCTTGTGCAATCTCTTGTCTAGGTGTGCGGTAATTATGAATCTGTAAATTTCTTGCATGAGTGGTTAAAACTTTGGAAGGAAAGACGAAAGCAAAGCAGAATGCATTCCGCTAATGGGGATCAAAGTGACTTGCAAGACTATGATTATAATGGTTCTGATTGTGACTCTGATTTGGAAAATGTACACCAGGACAAATTCTTGCAGAATCTTCTTCTAATTACAGGACCTGTTGGGGTGCGTGAAAATACATTTGAATGCTAGATATCCAGAGCTATGCTAGATATCCAGAGCTGTGTTTTCTCTTCTACTATTCTCTCACTATAAATGTGCAGGTTATGAAGTTCCAGGTTTTCTTCTGCAAGGATCATTTGATTGTTGTGCTTTTCTCTATTTTCTGTTATTGCAGAGCGGCAAGTCTGCTGCTGTCTATGCTTGTGCCCAAGAGCAAGGATTTGACGTTTTAGAGGTATCTCTCTTCAATACAAATATATTTGGCCTTTATGTTTTTCAACTGATGAACTTTTATAATGATGATATTTGTTGATCAGATGCTTCCTGTGAACATCCACCTTGATTTTTGAAAGGCATCACAAAATCAAGTATTAGCAACCAGTTAGCTAGATAATAACTAGATTGTGATTTGTTAGGATTGAAACATGTGACTCAATATTCAGTCACGTGATTAGGATTGAATAGAAGGAGATGTAGGTCAAGGCATTGATTTCATTGATCATAGGAAATAGTTTTAAGTCATTATATTGTTGTTTTTCGAAAATGAAAATATATTTATTTATTTCTATTTTGCTGAATGGTCTCTATCCTAATGCAAATATTCAAGTATAGAACCCATGTTTTCTGGTGTAATTTTTCCGCTCATTTGTAATTGTTGAATTTTGTGGGGGAGAATAAGAAAGGAGGAGAAAGAGTGAAGGAGAGAAACTCTGATTATACATTAGGTATAGAGATTGAAATCAGAGGAAATGTTCTGGAGCTTTTGCAAGGCAAGGGCTTGGAAGGTGAGGTGCAAGCTGATGACAAACTCATAGGCATGTTCAGGAGCTTTTGTAAGGGAAGGATGTGTCTGGGGTTTAAAATTAAAAGTGGAAAGCTGTATTACAAAGGAAGATTGGTGATTGCAAGAAACTCCAAACGGATTCCCCAAATTTTGAAAGAATTTTATCATACAAAAGTGGGGGGACATTCTAGATACTTTTGGACCTACAAGAAAATTTCCAGGGTGCTGTATTGGGAAGGAATGAAAAAATAAATACATCAAAGAATGTTAGGTTTGCCCAAGAAATATGCACTAGACTTTTTGCCCGCTGGCCTTTTGCAACCACTAACTATCCCGACAAATGTATGGTCTGATGTGTCTATGGACTTCATAGGAGGATTACCTAAAGCTTTGAGAATGGACACTATCTTGGTGGTTGCAGATACGATGACTAATTACCCCCATTTGTTTGCTCTAGCACACCCTTACACCGCCAAAGACGTAGCTCCTGTGTTTGTCAAAGAAGTGGTGCGACTCCATGGTTTTCCAAGATCAATTGTTTCAGATCGGGATATGAGCAACTTTTGGGTTAAGCTGTTCAACGAATCTGGATTCTGGAACTATCCTCAAGATGAGTTATGCTTATCATCCGCAAACGGATAGGCAAAGGGAGGCTGTAAATAAATGCTTGGAAACTTACTTGAGGTGTCTTATAGGTTCCAAACAAAAATAGCGGCCTAAATGCCAGCTTGTGCAAAATTTTGGTTTCATATCAATTATCATGGCTCCATTTGAATGTCCTCTTTTAAAGCCCTTTCTGGTAGAGAAACCCCAGTGCTCGAGAGGTGGAGGAGAAACTATAATAGTAGAAGTTGGGATCCTCTTAGAAGAGAGGAACCAAATGATTGACGAGCTAAAATTTCCCCAAATAAAAATGAAGACATATGCAGATTAGAAAGGAGACGTGGGACCTATGAGAAAGGGGAGATGGCGTATTTTAAGTTGCAGCCTTATAAGATGCAGGCACTGGCCAAAAGGGTCAGTCAAAAGCTTAGTCCAAGGTTTTATGGACCATTTGAGACACTAGAAAGGGTGGGGTACGTTTTATATCAGTTGAACCTACCCAAAACAACTAGAATTCATCCAGTTTTTTTATCTTTCTCAATCAAAAAGCTGTGTTAGCTTGAATTTGCATCCGCAACCACTTCCAGCAGCTGTTTCAGAAGGATGGGAGCTTCAGGCTCAACTAGAAGAAGTCCTCAAGGTTCACCAATGCAGCAGGACACCTTGAAGAGTTGATCAATTAGCAAGATTTAGTAGATTTTGAAAATTCGTGGGAGCTGGGGCACTGAAATTCAGATGGTTTTCCCATCTTTCCACCTTGAGATCATGGTGGCTCTTCAAGGGGCTGGTATTGTAGAAGACCCTGATAAAAGTAATGCTGAAAAAGAAATGGAAGATAAAAAAGGAGACAAGCAAATGTAATAGGTCAATCATTAGGGATAGAAAGATTTCTCCTTTACCTTTTAATTTTTCTAGGAAAAAGATGAGACGTGTTGTGGTTAGGGAATGAGTAGGCTGTCATTACAGGCATGCTCGTTGATAAGAATGATTAGAGCATGGGAGTATATTTATTTTAATTGAAAGGAAGCAGGGAAATAAGGAGAAGAGGTAGACGAGAATTTCCTAAGAACAGAAATAGTGGCCAAAGGGTTCCTTATGCCCATAACCTAGGAGAGATGATAGGACTCTACAATTTCCTTTCTTGTATTTTGATAGAAACAGGTTTGGCGTAATTTACAAGAGAGGTAAGTAGTTTAGTTGCTGTTTTTAACTGTTTAGTCCCTAATTGCTGCTAGTTGGCTATCTGTTTGTGCCGATGGAGCTGAATTAGCAGGCATAAGAGTAGTTTAATTCTGCTCAGCTAGGAGTAAGACTACTGCTCTTATGCCTGCTAAACAGTTAGAATCAGCAACTAAACTACTTACCTCTCCTCTTGTAAACTAAGCCAACCTGTTTCTATCATATTCTCAATTCTATTTTCATATTGTATTTTCAATCCTGTTGTTTTAATTAAATAAGAAAAACCAGTAAAGAGTATGAAATCCCACTGATTTCACCTCAGAATTCTACTTAATTATCATTATTATATACTTCAACAAGTATTTCCGGTTTAGGTTTTTACAGATGTATTCTTTTCTTTTTCTTTGGAAATATTGGGGTCTGTATTTTTGGTTTGAATTTGGCCATAAATATTTGAAATTAATGATTATTATGATCTAATTGCCTCTCAACAGCTTAATACATCAGACTGGCGAAATGGGACTGCTGTCAAGCAGTATTTTGGAGATGCTCTTGGATCACACGGCTTCAAAAGGTTTCTTTACTTTTCCTTATACATGCTTTCACCTTCCTCCAATATTTTGTTGGTTTATTTTAGTGTTTTTGTGTTGTATTTTGTCGTTCGCTGAAAATAAATATTTCATTGTCTTCCATTTCTTAAGTTTCCTTCATTCCCTAATCAACAGAGACACTAGAATCATACAACCCTGATTCAGCTCCTCTGTTTCTACCTTCATTCTCTCTTCAATTCTCTGCTACAATCTACTATCTTATACACTACTATCTCTATTTCTGCTATGCTTGTCTAGTCTATTTCATTCTTACAGTTACATCGTCTGCCTTGATTTAATTTTAGATAAAGACTTATTGTAGTAAGTCATTCTGTCAAGCCATTTCTGCGATGGATGTTTTATTTATATGATGTATTTTCAGGTTATTGGAACACACTGTGTGTTCACGGGAGAAAAAAACTGTGAAATTGCCGTCAGCTCCAGCATTTCCTAATGATAAAGCAGCAGAGGATATTGATAAGGATGTCATTGAACTGATAACCATATCTGATGATGGATCCCAGAGTCCTGATGGGACATCTTGGAGCTTACATCGCAAAAGTAGTGAATTTACGTGTTATAATGTACAAACATTAATTCTAGTTGAGGATGTTGATGTGCTTTTTCCTGAAGATCATGGATGCATTTCTGCCATACAACACATTGCTAAGACAGCAAAAGGGCCTATAATATTGACCAGCAATAGTGAGATTGCTTTTTAATTTTTATAGTCATACTGTCACTATTGATTTTTAATTTTTATAGTCGTACTTTTTAAATCAGCATATAGCTTTTATCAATGAGTGTGTTTATAACAACACTTTAGTTGTATATTTTAGGTAATAAGGTTGGCCTTCCAGGTAATTTTGAGAGACTAAACATTTCATTCTCATTGCCATTAGCAGATGAGTTGCTTTGCCATTTGTACATGGTATGTGCTTTCAGATATCCAAAGCCCAAATGAAAAAAAATTGAAAAGAAAAAATGTTCGGAAACAAAATGTAATAATTTATACATTGTTCTGTGAATGATCTCCAGGTTTGTGTCACAGAAGATATCAACAGCAGCCCTCTTTTACTGGAGAGATTTATACAGTCTTGCAACGGAGATATTCGCAAAATCATCATGCAACTTCAGTTTTGGTTCCAGAGTAAAAACTATGCAAAAGGTGTATTACACGTGAATTAAACTTTGCTTCTCATACAATTATATAATCAAGAAGTGTTTTTATTAGTTAAGCACAGCAATAGCCTCTATCATTGTTCACATCAAAGAAAACATTTACAATGTTAGAGAAGTTAAAAGCTCCCTCCCTCCCCCCAAAACACACACACACAAAACGAAAGGAGAAAAGTAGAAATTAAAAATCAAGAGAGAGAGAGGGGCAAACGGAATCAAATACTGGAACTGCTACTATTTATATATTCATTCCATGAAATTCCTTCTGTGTTTATATACCATACCATTTATTTCCCCGTAGTTTTATCTGTTTTAAGTAGGAAAGGCATTGTTTCTTCCACGTATATTTGATGATAATAGGATGTAAGTTTTAATTAATCAAGGTAATTGTTTCCTTTTTCTGCATGATATAATATTATTAATTGTTGAATTTTGTACGCTGCTAATAAGTGTTTCAATGAACATATTTGTTTTCTCATTTATCTTCTGTCTTTCTTTTTCACCAGCTTTTTTCGTCATAAGAGTTTGTTATGACTCCATTTTGGC
>NC_029794.2:60641529-60646281 GCF_000816755.2 Arachis ipaensis
CATATCTTATTGTTATTGCAATGACTTGCCAAAACTTAATCTCTTTTTATTCTTTGTCCAGATCAGAAAGTGCAGACATTTTATAGCTCAATTCCATTTGATCTCGAGGCTACTCATCAGATACTGCCAAAGATAATACCATGGAGTTTTCCTTCAGAGTTTTCCAAACTAATTGAGACGGAAGTTGCCAGGCTAATAACCATAGTGGAAGAAGACTCATGCATGCAGGGTTTACGTATGAAAGAGTTTCATGCAGTTGAAAGGAAATTTGATTCGGATGTGCAATCTATGGACACTAATTATGTAGATACCGCCAAGAGGAATAGATCTATTTCAAAGTGCGGCCAGTCTGACAGTCAATATAGTAGTACTATGTCTGAGCTTTCTAGTTGTTCTGGACTCCTAGGAATTTCATCTTGGCAAAATTGCCAAAAGAAGCCGGTCATTTCCTCTGGTTCTGTAAATAAGGATCCAAATGATAATGGACAGTCTACATATTTTGAACCTTATAATGGACAAACCTTTGAAGTCAACAATGAATCTCCCTGCAAGTTTCAATCTGAAACATACACCAGCAAGTCATTTCACAAGATAGCTTGTTCTGGTTTGGATGATTGTAAATGTTCAGGAACAGCTGAAGTTGCATGCTTAACTGAAAATAGAATAGGGACCACATTTAGTGCAGTGACTTCTGGCCTTCTTTCTGGCCCAACTAACTTTTTTCCAAATAATAACGTTACTCCTTTCACTCTCAGTGATTATCAGGGCAGATCCAAATTCCTGCAGAAATTTGAACCACTTGATGCTAGAATTCAAGAATCTTATTCTACGGCGGCTGTACAAGATTTTCGAGATGAGAACAATGAAGCTACAAGTCTATATGACACGACTCGTGATGATTTCAAACCAAAATCAGAATTAGACTACAATTTGATTATGGAAACAGATGAGGTTCAAAATATGTGGAGGAAACTTCGTGATCACCGAATGGATTTAGGACAGCATGGCACTGCAGAACAGCTAGGTGCTATTCAAGTTGTTAAACTTGCAAGTGGGTTGAGTAACTTACTTTCAGAATGTGACCTGTTATTTCGTAATCATCAAGAAAAAGAATGTGTAAGTGTCAAATTTTCCAATCTCTCTCAGTTGTATTTATCACCTCTCTTATACCTTATTGAATATGCAGGGTATCATGGAACATCCCAAGTTTCTTTCTGATGAAGACACATTTAATTGGTATGATGAGCAAGCGATGATGTCTACGATTGCTGTACACGGGTTTTGTTTTTATGCTAAATGTATTTCAGATGTAGGATCTATGTTTGGTTTTGAGCCTAAAAACAATACAGATATAACTTCGGAAATGTTGGCTTCCACTACTAATGTTATGACACTGGGGAAGTTATCTAGACAGGATCACAAAAAAATCACTACTTTATATACTAATAAACAATTAGAGCTGAAGAAAGCAATGAACGATACAAAGAGGTATTTACTCGACTTTCATGCAAATGCCTATCACAGTTCTGTACCTGTCTCAGTGCTTTTTCTATTTATTTATTTATGTAAACAAAAAGCTATCTCTTGGTGTCAACCTCACTTTGTAACCCCTACCATACAGTGAAAGCAAAACATCTCTGATGAAGGTGATCCAGTCCATTGTTCCTACAAGATTATCACTGGCGCTGAAAGGCACTGCATTCAATGAGTATCTATCTACGGTTCGCCAAATTTCGATTTCAGAAGGTTTACGCATTTTGCAAGGTGTTGAGAAGAAGAGAGGAAAAAGGTATACTTGAACGGCTTTTTAGTGCATTCAGTTTATTATGAAAGTCTTGCTAGTCTACTTTAGTTACTCAATCTTAGTGTTTGAATGCAGGGCCCGGAGTGCTCAACATTACTTGAGCAGATGCACAATGATGTCTCCTGAAGATATATCATTGGTATGTCAGGGTGATTTGTACAGTAAGATGTCTTCACAATTCGCAGCTGAGGTGAAAAGCAACTGTACATGAATTAATTTATGGGGTAGATTAGGAAATATTAATCTCATTCATTTTGTGACCGTAGCCATAGGTTAGGTACTGGTATGTTATATAGATCAGCTTTGGGTACATTTTCTTTATACATTTTTTATTGTATAAAGAATAAATGTTTTATCTTGTTAATTCTTATCAATTATTTTTACAGATTTGCTATACATCAAAGTAATATTGTCATCCAAGTCTAACTAAGTAGACTCAATACCAACAAAAACCATTCTCATTAAAAAGAGCGTGATTATACGCGCACACACCATTTACGTTATCGCCATCGTTGTCTTCTTCGCGTTCCTCTTCCTCCACTTTCTCCTTCTCCTCCTGCCCTTTTTCTTTCTCCTTTTTCTTCTTCTTCTTCTACTTCTTCTTTGCATGTTTTTCCTCATCATCATTCTTTTGTTGTTGCTGCTATTGCAGTAGAAAGTGAAGGAGAAAGAGTTTTGAATTGTGCAGGAAAACGAGTCCAAATGCACTTTAATTCACTCAGAAATGAACCGAAATTATATAATGATTGTGATATAATTAACTCAGAAATGAATTGAATTTACATAATGGATTGCGATACAATTAACTCAGAAAATGAACCGCAATTACATAACAATTACGACATAATTAACTGAGAAATGAACCGAAATTTACCATAATAATGGCGACAGATAAACTCAGTTCGAAAATAAGGACACAAACAAGAGTGAATTATGAACAAAAACACATCCAAAATCAATTTTGGATCAGACGTTATTAATATATTTTTTCTTCTTTTTTGTTTGATATTTTCTTTTCTTTTTCTTGGTTTTATTCTTCTCAAGAGAGTAAATAAATTTTGAGAAAATAAAATAAAAGGGTGAAGATGAAGAAGAAAAAGATGAAAAAGAAGAAGAAACAATAGAAGATGAGGAGAAGGAGGAAAAAGGATTTTGAGTTGTGCTGGACAATGAGTCCAAATGCACCTTAATTCACTCAGAAATGAACAAAAATTACATAATGGACTGCAATATAATTAACTTAGAAATGAACTGAAATTACATAACAATTACAACACAATTAGCTTAGAAATGAGTTAAAATTACATAATGATTGCGACACATAAAATCAATTCGAAAATTAACAGACAAACAAGACTGAATCGTGAATAGAAACATCTAAAATCAATTTTGGATCAGAAAACATCATCAACATGGCAAAAATTCAACAATAACAATAGCAATAACGATGACATGTATAACGAAGAAGAAGAAGAATCTGTATGCATGAATTTAGAAGAAGAAGAAGAAGAACGCATGCGTGAATTTGAAACAAGAAGAAGCAGCGAAAGGGGAGAAAAAAACGAAAAAAAAAGTGCATGATCTAAAATTATTTGGATGAATTTGAATGTTAAAATTGTTTGAATATGAAGAATAATTCTTATTTTTAATACTAAAGATTCACAAAAGATGTATATACAAATGTGTTATAATTACTGTTTATTTACTTGTCTTTTTAGTTTGTGTAGATAAAGATTACATCATGTATGGTTAGGAATTTGGTCTTGAACTAACAAAATCTAGAAAAATGGTAGAATTTAGAATTGTAAAGATGAGTGATGAGTCATTGCATTCCTGATATTATTGCTAAATAATAATGTATTATTTGTACTCACAAATGTTAAGAAGCTGATAAATCAGTTCACGGAAAAATAAAATTCGCTATGTGCTTATAAAAGATGGATTTTTGTTGACAAAACTATTTGAATCCTAAAAACTTTTTTAAATTTTCTCTCTTAATTTAACTCAATATATTTTTGGATGCGGTATGGGCTGGACAGGCCCGACCCACGCCAAAGATACACACCACATGACTCGAACGGGTCACCAAAGGATCCGATCCATCCTCATTAAATTCAAATCACTCTCCCTACCTACCTCTAAGCTCAAGTGCCTAACTAATCGCTCAAAACTTTTTCTTTAAACTCGTAGTTGCAGTCTCTCCGAAGCTTAGTTCTACAAGTGGCAGTGGGTGGCGAAGAACTGTGAGAATGATTCAACCACTTCTGATCTGGAGCTTGTTGGCAGAGAGACTTGCGACTGTCAAAGATGTTCTTCTGAAGGATTTCTGTTTGATTCTCGTGTTTCTGATTGAATGATTTCAAACCTCTTTCCTACCTTTTGGCCCTTCCGTTTGATGTCACTAACAGCCCTAGTCTTCCACTCCGCTGCTACCCCTCGCTACAAATTGATCAATTGCCCAATTGGTATGATTGGCTACCAATCCCAGGATTCTGACCTCTTCGTGGATTCAGTTTCAACTTTGTTGCTTGCTCCCTCAGATCTTCCGGAAAAGAAGTGTTCCAATTATGGTTGATCTTGTCTTAACTTCTTGCTTCTGCGATCAGGTGCACCATTCTGTTTCCCTCCCTTGGAATCCAAGTGAACCCACAGTTTGCTAATTTTGATTTTATCTTCCTAATGTCTTCCAGGGCTGGGTCAATTTCCCAAATGATGCCTCCTGATTTCAAAGATTCAACTATTGATATGCAATCCGATTCGATTATGGATTTGTCTAAGTTCCTTGTTAATATCATTGCTTCTCTAATAGCAGAAGCTTCTGCAACCAGACTCGATCTAACTTCGATTTTTTTGGCAGTACCTCTTCTTATGTGTCCCTAGCTTCTCTTATGATCGTAGTTGAAGCTCCTGTTTTGTATTTGTTGAGAATGCTGCATCTACATTTATCT
>NC_029794.2:60647554-60654291 GCF_000816755.2 Arachis ipaensis
CTTGCCTTCTTCATTGTGGACATTACGCTGCTAGTTCTATTTTTTGTGTTTTTGTTGAACTCTGTTTCTTGGAACCTTGCAGTGTTGATTTCTTTCATGCAAACAACTTCGTATGAGATGATTATGTCATGAACTATTAGTATATCTTAGTTATTGTAAACATAATCAGAGCCGTATACTGCTGTTCATGCTATCACACATATACAATATATATGTTTGAGAAATAATGAAATTCTTAAAGATCTATTTATTTTGTCATCATAATAAAGAGGAAGATTGTTAGCTCCAAGATATCTCAGATTGAGTTTTCATGATTAACAAAACTAGAAAATAATTTAATAATTTCAAGAGTAATTACCCAAATTAGTCCCCGAGGATTTTAGAATTGGACATTTTAATCCCCAAAGAAAATTAATACACGGATCAGTCCCCAAGGTTTTACTCCGGCAGACAAATCAGTCTCCAGTTCATTTTCCGGCAGAGTAATTACCCAAATCAGTCCTCAAAGATTTTAAAAACGGACATTTTAGTCCCCAAGAAAAACTAACGTACAAATCAATCCCCAACGGTTCTCTCTGTTAGACATAATAGTCCCCCGTCCAAAAATAAATAAAATAAAATAATTATTATCATTAATTGCACAATAATATTGTACTATATTTTTTGTATTTTTTAGACAAAAATAATGATAAATTTATTCATTAAATTCTTATATATATACCCAAATCAGTCCCCGAGAATTTTAGAATCGGACATTTTAGTCCCCAAGAAAAATTAATACACAGATCAGTCCCCAAGGTTTTACTCCGACAGACAAATCAATCCCCAGTTCATTTTCCGACAGAGTAATTACCCAGATCAGTCCCCAAAAATTTTAAAAACGGACATTTTAGTCCCCAAGAAAAACTAACGTACAAATCAATCCCCAATGTTTCTCTCTGTTAGACATAATAGTCCACCGTCCAAAAATAAATAAAATAAAATAATTATTATCATTAATTGCACAATAATATTGTACTATATTTTTTGTATTTTTTAGACAAAAATAATGATAAATTTATTCATTAAATTCTTATATTATATATATATTATTTTTGGACGGAGGACTATTATGTCTAACAGAGAGAAACGTTGGGGATTGATTTGTACATTAATTTTTTTTTTGGGACTAAAATGTCCGTTTTTAAAATTTTTGGGGACTGATCTGGATAATTACTCTGCCGGAAAATGAACTGGAAATTGATTTGTCTGTCGAAATAAAACCTTGGGAACTAATCTGTGTATTAATTTTTCTTGGGGACTAAAATATCTAATTCTAAAATTTTTGGGGACTGATTTAGGTAATTACTCTGATTTCAATTATGCGATGCCTAACATTTTCTCAAGTGTGTCAATGTACTAAGAAAATCTCGTAGAGCAATATAAGCAAACTACGTATTTTCTAAAATTGAGAAAGTTAAAACGTCTATGAAAACTCAAAAGCTGAACTGAATAATATGACCACCTCGAAAGTTGTTCAGCTAGTTCAGAAACAGTTTGCACATCTCATAAGCACGTTGTCTTTATTTAAGCACAAAACTGATAAAGGTGTAAATGAAATAGTTCATTTTTGCTTCAACTTTTGAAAGTGAGCGTGCTTATTAAGTCAAACAATTTCAAAGAAATTTTCTATCACATCTATTGTAAAGTACACTGCAAAGCTTCAAAAAATTAGCAAAGTGCTCACAGGGACGGACTCAGAGGGGCTAGTAGTGGCCCGCCCAAATTTTTAGAAACTATATTTATATATGAGATATGTATTTAAAAAAATAAAAAATATTATATAATTTAATATTTTTATATGTATTATTTTTTATTATGTGATAAATTTATGTCTTAATTATTTCAAAATAGAAAAACTAACAAAGAATTTCTAAAATAAATATTGACTTTTCTTCAAGTCTAACTCTCTTTGTCTTTTTTCATTCAATGACTTTTTTTTTTACATTCCTCATTGTAATGCCTTTTACTATTGAAATAAAGAAAGATTAACTGAAAAATAAGACATTCAATAAGAACCATGAAGGAGAAGAAGCTAATAGCTCTGTAAGTTATGGGAACCAAACATTGTGCTCTCACGTCTTGAATCAATCTTTTGCCGTTCACTCCTTTAATAGAGGAGTGAAGCTTCTAAAGCTTGAACCTTGACTTGCACATGTTTGACTTCTTCTTCCCTAATATCAATAGCAGCAGCGGCATCACAGATGAGATATAGAGTAGTAGCAGTGACTAAATTATACATGCATCCATACCTTCTATCTTCTCTTTCATCCTTTTTCAAATTGCTTCTTGAATCTGAGCCGTGCATTTAAACTTTGGTTCTAAGTATCTTTCTTATCTGTTGATTCTTTCCAAATATTGATGCGCATAAACTTGTTATGCTACGATTTAGGAAATTGCACGATCGGCAAAATTCCTTCCGGCAAGTGCACCGGTTATCGTCGTCAAGTAAAAACACAAAATTTAAGAGAAAAGATTGAAGAAGAAGATAACTATTATTGATTCATTGAATTACAATAGAGCTCCCTAACCCAATGAAGGGGTTTAGTGAGTCATAGCTCTGAATTCAATCTCCAGTTTGAGGTCAAACTGGAGGTTAAACGTGGAATGCTTCTTTGGTGAGACTTTCTATTCTGGCGTTTAACCTCCAGTTTGAGGTCAAACTGGAGGTTAAACTTCAATTCAAGCATTTCTCATCCTTCATGGTTTTGGTGTTTAAGCTCCATTTTAGGCTTAAACTGGAACTTAAACTCCACATGTGATATTCAAGCTTCCTTTATTGATTTTGTTGCTTCCTTGCTTAGCCTCTTCTTCCCTGAAATCATCCAAACAATTGCATCAAAGTCTTGCAAAATTTCATGAGAAATCTTTCATTCATAGCATTTAAGTAATATAGCTAAAACTCATGGAATTTGCATCAAAATCATATTGTTTGGATGGTTCATTACTTTGTTCTTCATTTAACCCTTTTTGGTTACTTTAAGCTCAAGAAAATGCATAAAACAACTAAAACTAACAGAAAAATGCTAGTGAAACTAGCCTATGATGCCTTGGCATCAAATATCCATGGCCTTCAAATTCTTGAGCTTTCTGATTCGGTGTATATAGAGAGAAGGTTTTCTTCTACAAGCTTCAACGTTGCACAAAAATGGAAAGACTTTTCTGATGAGGTTTTGGATATGATGTTTGCCTTTAGCCCTAAATTCTTTGACTTCCTCTTCTTCCTTAGATTCGGTAACTCACTTTTTGTTCTTTGATTTTTTCCTAACTTAGAGCTTCTCATTTTTCTTGCTTTTCTTCAGAGTTTCACGTGGGTAAATGAAAAAGAGAGGAGAGAGAAGAGAAAATTTAGTTCGGTTGTGTGTTTTGGTTCAAATGAAAGTGGAGATCCTTTCTTTAGTCAGCTACCAACTAGAGGGAGTAAGTGAGTGGACTTGGATCACTTATTTGGGCCCTATGCTTGTATTTGGTTCAATTTTCTTTGCTTCACATCAGCCTTTCAGATTTCTTTGGGCTTTAATAATTGATGGGCTTATTTTCTTACTTCTTGGGCCTGTTTGCTTTGATTTAATTTTGTGCACACTTAAGCAAACTAATTACACACATAATTGACTTTTAAACAAATAATAATATTTAGTCATTGGTGCGGATTTTTAGAACGCCCACAACTGAACCAGCAAGTGTACCAGATCGTCCAAGTAATACCTCAGGTGAGTGAGGGTCGATCCCACGAGCATTGATAGACTGAGCAACAATGGTCGAATGATTGGCTTAGTCAGGCAAACAGAAAAGGGTGTTTTTTGGTGTAATTCGCATGAAACAGTAAATAAGAGAATAAAGAAAGCAATTAAAAGGTTTGGTGTAAAAACAGTGAGAGAAAACAGTTAAGGTTTTAGAGATGTTTACTTTTTCGGATTAAAAGTTCTTACCAACTATTTTAATCATGCATGATTCATTCCATGGCAAACTGTAAATGACTAAACCCTAATCTCTTAGTGATTCAGCCTTCTCTAACCTTCCTTAACCGCCACCGTCGTGGTCACTTAATTCTGATTAGAGGGTTAAGTGCAAAACTAGTTTATAGCCACAAAAACTCTAATTACCTAAAGCTAACAGGATTATTGGTGCGGAATTTATAACCCATAAACTAACCGGCAAGTGCACCGGGTCGTACCAAGTAATCCCTCAGGTGAGTGAGGGTCGATCCCACGAGGATTGATGGACTAAGCAACAATGGTTAAGTGATTTACTTAGTTAGACTAACAGAAAATGGTGTTTGAGAACTCAGAAGCATGAAACAGTAAATTCAGAAAATTAATAAAGCAAGCAGTAAACAGGTTGTGAAATATGTATGGAGAAACAGTTAAGGCTTCAGAGATATCTATTTTTCGGATTGACTTTTCTTACTAACTATTTTAATCATGCAAGATTCAATTCATGGCAAACTATATATGACTAAGCCCTAATTCCTTAGACCTTCTTAGTCTACTCCAACTTTCATCAACCGCCAATTCCTTGGTCACTTAATTCCAATTAGAGGATAAAGTTCAATTCTAGTTTATGTGCCACAGAAATCCTAATCACCCAAATATAAGAAGATTATATGTCACGTATCCCGTTAAGTCCAGATAATTAGAAATTTAGGAGAATATGTTTTCAAGCTATTGTTCAAGTAAAGAGTTTTTCCAAGTTATACAAGAACTCAATTAGAAAGAGGGTCATACTTCCGTTCCACCCAATTTCATAAGATAAAGAACGAAAACAATTCTTGAAATATAAATCAGTACATGAATTAAAATAGAAAAATAATATTATCAATCCATACAATAGACAGAGCTCCTAACCTTAACAGTGGAGGTTTAGTTGCTCATGGTTCAGAGAGAAAATAAGGATTCTGAAAAACTGTAAATTGTGGAATGAGCTGGAGGAGAAGAGATAAGTTTCTTTTCTCTTTTATATCTAATCCTAATTAATGTAAAATATATTTTCTAAAACTAAAATAATATCTTTTTCTATCTAAAAATAATATACAAATTTAATCAAAATTAATTGATTGTTCGTGCAACCATGCTGATATTGAGGATCCACGCTGAACTTGAAAAAAGCCAAGTTCAGTGTGGAGGAGGCAGTGTGATATTTAGTGCTCCCCTTTGATTCCACGCTGAACTTGGCTTTTTCCAAGTTCAGCGTGGAGTGTTGCGCATGGTTTCCTGGGAGCTTTCAAGTTCCACGCTGAACTTGGCAGGGGCCAAGTTCAACGTGGAGGAGGCAGAGGTTGCTGGAGAAGAAGTATACACTATTATATAACGTTGGAAAGCCCTGAAAGTTAGCTTTTCAATGCCGCTGAAATCACGTCAATTGGACCTCTGTAGCTCAAGTTATTCTTGTTTTAGTGCAAGGAGATCAGGATTGACAGCATCATTCGCTTTCCTCTTTTTCTGCTACAAAACTCCATCAAATCCATTCGAATGCTACCTGAAATAAATAGAATTGTGCACAACTCAAAGTAGCATCTATAGTGACCAAAAGATATTTAAATTTTGATCAAACTTAGCAATTCAAGTGCAAATTCACAAGGAAAAGATAGTTAAGATGCTCACGCATCACAACACCAAACTTGAATTGTTGCTTGTCCTCAAGCAACCAAAATTAGTGCATGATCAAGATGTGAATTTGCATGAGAAGTGGGAGTTCAGTTATGCTCATGTCTCTCCTTAAAGTGGGGTTTATCTCCTGCAATTCTGAAGAGTTCTGGCATCTCACTCTCCTTTGAATCAGAGGACTATCACTGTCATTCGGAATTAGAATCCAGATTATATTATGAGCTTTTAATCATGTCTGACCTCCTTAGTCATTGATGCTCAGAGCCTTGGACCTTGCTTTTATTTTTCTTTTGCTATTTCTTTTGCTTCAAGGATTAAGCTTTCACTAATTTCAGAGAAGTCATAATAGTTCTCTAAATTCTTGTTCCTTATACATCAACATCCTTTGATTCAAATTCAAATATGCACTATTCATGTCATTCATTCATAATCACAAATAATACCACCACATTTAAGTAAATAAGATTATTCTTTAATATAAACTCAATTTCTCATGCAATACATCACTTCTTTTCTTTTCTTCTTGATTTCAAGCTCAGTGAGTAATACATGAGACACCCTTTCAGAATAAAAATCAAATAGCAAAATAAATAGTAAATTAAACTAGAACTTAGAAATTGAAATAACAATTGATCATGCAATAACAAAAACAAAACAGTAGAAAATCGAAATATAACATAATAAGAACGGGAGAAAATATAGAATGAAAGGAACTTAACCACCTCAGTTATCCTAGTGGCCATCTCATTCTTCTGGCTGTGCTCCTCCGTGGAGATGATTCGCCTCCTTTTGGTGTCATTAAAATAAACAGAAAATCTACAAGCGAAACGACAATACCAAACTTAAAAGTTTGCTTGTTCTCAAGTAAAGAAAAACTGAAAACAGAGAAAAACATAAAAAGACAGATGGAGGAGTAAAAATAAATATTAGTGTAAAAAATCAAATGATAAAAAGACAAGAGAGATTAAAATAATTAAAATATATATAGATATATATATATATTTATTTATTTAGTTAGTTATTTATTTAGTAAGATATATATATTTATTTTATTTTTTTATTTGTTTAATATATTTTATTTTATTTTTGAAATAT